>NC_142605.1:15134929-15349929 GCF_041222555.1 Hakea prostrata
GGACACCTTTGATGGACTGAGACGGGTGAAAGAAAAGTCTTAGGCCCGGAAATGACTACAAGTGCGATGGTCGACATGATTAGAGAAAGGATTAAGTCTGCCCAGTCAAGATAGAATCTTATGCCGATAAGAGAATGACAGATTTAGAATTTCCAATTGGTGAGAAAGTTTTCCTTAAAGTGTCACCTATGAAAGGGGTGACAAGATTCAATGTGAAAGGAAAGCTTAGCCCTCGCTTCATTAGACCTTATGAGATCTTGGAGAAGGTTGGACCTGTTGCATACCGCTTGGCCTTGCCCCCATCTCTTGCTGGAGTTCATAATGTATTCCACGTTTCAATGCTCTGGAAGTACATAGAAAACCCGGAACACATACTACAGCAAGCACACAAAGGACTTAGTGCCGATCTTTCTTACGATGAAGGACCAGCCGAAATCCTAGATAAAAAGGACAAGTAACTGCGGAATCGCACCATCCCTTTGGTGAAGATTTGGTGGAAGAACCATACCCCGGAAAAAGATTCATGGAAGAAAGAAGAAGACATGAGAGATAAGTTTCCTCATCTTTTTGGAAGCATAGGTACGCTTTCAATTTCGAGGACAAAATTTTTTTTAAGGGGGGGAGAATGTAAAATCCGGCCTTTCCAAACCCTGACTGGCCCTGATTTTATACTGTTGAAGGTCCGAAGACCCGAAGTTGTGGTGGAAGAGACTTGTGGGCCCTCATAGTTGAAGATTCGATGCTTGATCCAGAGCCTATGGACATTGACATTGATGCCCCTTACCTGAGCACATTGTCAGTGTTGAGTGAAAATCTGTGCATCGATGAAGATATAATTAGTTGAAGCACCTATTGGACCCCCGTGATCAATCCGAAGGTATTTCTTGAAACTAGACTTTTCGATTGACTTGGAGGAGAAAACCCAACTCAATTCGGATCTGTCTGGCCTTCCAAATCCACTCCTGAAGTTGTTGTCATGCATTAGTTGACTGACAGTCCACCAGCCAGTCGACCAGCAGTAATGGAATTTGAATTTTTACAAAATCAATTCCCTTTTTGCCCCTACCTTTTTGGAACTCGTGAATGAGGACCTAAGCTAATCATTTGCACTCCAGAGCACAAAGGTGGACACTCTCTTGGGCTTTTCTTGGTGTTTAGGAAGATCATTGACTCCAATCATCAGTATTGCACATCAATCATCAACTCAAGGTATGATTCCATCTATTCTTCTTCTAATCTATTCATTTTCTACCAAATTATGATCTTAAGGCCATGGTTGAAGTGCTGCAACCTTGCAAACACTTAACCATGAGTTTTCCCCATTCAATCCCATGATTATCACCCCATTCTTGCTATGTTATGATTCAATTAGGATTGCTTACATTTCATTACTTTGATTCCTCCCATTTCAACCTTGTCTTGATTCAAAATTGATATGTAAATGCATGTTAGGTCTAGATTACAATGAATCTGGATTCTAATTTAATTCCTTACCATTCACTTAATTGATTTCCATCATTCTTTACAATTTCAATCAATCCCAATTCGATTCTTGATATTTAGCATATAGAACATAAGGCTTCGATTTGGGTATTTTTAATTGGACCGTTGGATCGTCATGAAATGTAGTGTGTAGTATCCTCATATTGTTATAATCATGCCCTCCAAATTTCGTGTTGATCGGATCACCGGAAGGTCAGTTTTGGATCAAGTTATCAATTCTGCCCATGGTTAACAAGTCTTGGTCGACTGTCAGTCGACCAAGCCAATCAACCAAGATATGAGAATATCCCTGTACTTGGCCAAATTGATTCGTTTGACCTCCGATTAGACTATTTTCTTCTCTGATGTTACTTGTATGTTGTCTAGGGTACCAACACTGATTTTTGGGACTATTATTGGTGGTCATTGATTTTATTTACGACTCGATTAAGGTAAGGATGGTCGTTAACACGAGTACATTAATTATGTAATCATGCTTATGCTTTGAGAATTCAGTAAATATATTTTCTATGTGTACTTCTTTACCATGCATAACTTTTACATACATTCTTATCAGTAATAGTATGTTACATGTCATTCGGAATATCATGCTTAATTATATTTCATGATTTCGTATATGATCAATCATGTTATGATAAGTCTTTGTTTATATGATGAATTATTGATTGTAAACGATATGATGAGATTGAGCTTGTGATTGACTATGTATGACTTGGGTTTGGGAAGTGTCCTTCCGACACTTCTGTCCTTGGACATCGGAGGGAATAGTATGGGATATTCTCCGAAGGTGTCCATCGACGCTTTCCCGGGTTATTGGATGACATACATAGGATTGTCTAGGTGTATGGTTAGGATTTGCCTTGTTGTATCAGACCCGATTCGGAAGGGTATTGAAACCGAACAACCCGTGGTAGGGTATGGTTGATGGGCGCTTAAGACCGGTATCCACTCCGTGAGAGGATTTGAACCATACTGCGGATACCTGAAAGGGACCATTTACTGGTAGGGTTGCAAATGGATAGACCTGGGCTCATGGGCGCTCAAGACCGGTAACCAATCCGTGAGAGGACGTGAGAGCTTCCCGTTTACCATTTGTGGATGACCAATAGGGTTGATGAGTCCGTAGTCCGAGTTGGTCGGTGCCATAGGATACGCTGACTCTAGTGTGAAGGATACGGAATCGAGTTGGTTGGTGCCATAGGGGAAGTATCAGGATCTGACATGATACGACTGAGTAGATGACTTGCATTGGGCTAGGCTATGCCGTGACAAGCGCCAGTACTTATACCAATGGTGATGTGAGAGAGTGGTGACTTAACCCCAACATGGTTGATGAGGACTTTACCCAATTACCCCGGAAGACCCAAGATATCTTGTATGATTGAGGGGGAGTGATAGACGACCTAAAGAAGTATGGTGCTATGGCTTAAAGCATGTCTACCTTAGAGACCAACATACTTAGGGTTAGAATCATATATCATCATTGTCTCATATCATATTGCATCATATCATGAATTGTATCGGATGAACTGTGTATTATGAAACGACTTGCCTTGCTGAGTTCTTTTGAACTCATTCCTTTCGTGCAATTTGTTAGATTATCCTGCAGGTATAGAAGACTTTGATGGCACACACTACGACCCGAGCTATGATCCCGCATACTATCCTTCTGTTGATGGCTACGATGAGAGTCAGGATTATTGTGCTGAGGAGGATTATGGTTCGTACCAGGGTTAGCCCCACCATGGTGAGGGAGTGGCCACGCTGGGTTCACTTCATCCACACTTACGAAGAAACACTCATTAGGATAGAAGAAAGCTCTGCGTAGTGCCCCATTTCCCTGGATGATTGTAAAACTTATGGATATATTGTCTTTAACTCTGATGGAATTACTCTTAATACTATTTGTAATTAAGTTTGAATAACCACTTTTCTGCTATTTTGAAGGGGTGACTTATGATCACTCTTTCCCCTTGAGATTACTTTTATGAGAAGTTGATACTTGATATTTCCGCACTCTGATTGATTATCTTTTATTATTCATTTGATCTGTTTATTGCTTACTTTAAACTTTGATTATATTGTTCATGATTATGTTATCGTGTATGTGGGAGGCATGGCCGCTCGATCTGGATCTTCGGGCTGTGGATCACATCCCGGGTATGCTAAATAGGATACCGGCTGGGTGGATGTGACACTTATAGCAGTCATACAATGCTAAGAAATACAATAATGAAGTGAATCTAAGAAGTTCCCAAATTAGAAACAAGATTCGCACAATTTACATAATAATGGTAACAACCGTCCTTACCTTAACTCGAATCGAAGATGGTTTGGATATCAAGGAGAATGGTCCCAAGGTTAGTACTTGAACCCTAGACAATCATATGTGCAATATCAGAAGAAGAATCAAGCAAATCGGAGGTCAAACGGATCAAAACGGCTGAATACACAAAGCTGTATTCAGCTGGCTGACTGGCTTGGTGGACTAACTCAGTCGACCAAGTAGTCGACCAGGTGAACAGTAACATGGTAGATTTAAGATTTTTGATCCGAAACCTAGCTTTAGGGACTCGGATCACTCCAAAATTTGAAAGGAATGGTAGGAACAGTATACTAAGACTATCTAATGAAGATTTAACATATAACAATGATCAAATCAAGAATCCTCAATTTGAAACCCTAATTTCTAAATGCTAAAATCATGTTCTTCAATGCAATCAATTGCAAATGCAAAGGGAAATTAAGGATTCAATCAATAGAATGATGAACAATAGATTAGAAACAATTACTAATATGTAATCAGACCTAGCATACTAGAGAAATCAGTTTAGTAGATGAAATCATGTTGATATGAAGAAAATCATAGGAATGCAAGGGTAAGAATCATGTATAGGGAACATAGCATTGATAGAATAGAAATGGGGGTTCATACTAATCAAAAGAGACAATAGAAGAGGTGGTTGCAAGGTTGCATCACCTTCTTCATAGTCCCAACAGCAAGAATAAGAGGAGGTAAGAGTAGATTAGAGAGAGAATGAGAGATTACATACCTTGCAGATGATCTTGGGAATGAGAAATAAGGAATATTGTAGGAGCACTTCACCACTACCAAGGAGAGGTCTAGGAGGGTCTTCCCAAGTTCTCAGGAGGTCCTAGCAATAGAATAGGGTCCTAACTACGAAGCCTAGTTAAGTAGGGCATAAAATAACCTAAAAATCAGCATTCCCCATATTAAATATCACTTGGTTGACTGGCTTGGTTGACTGGGTCTGTCGACCAAGCTAGGACAACAACTTAGAATAGGGAAATGAAATGCTAGATCAACTCAAAATCAAATGGGCTTCTTCTTACATCTCAAATGAATAGTCTAGGTTAGAGAATTACCTTCGAATCAAGTTCGGAAGTGCATTAGGTCCATCAACTAAACTCCCCTTCTTCAAGGTGCAGTTTCTTATCAAACATTGACAATGCTTCCAAGTATGGAGCACCATCATCAATGTCCATGGGTTCGGGGTCGAACACCATGTCTTCTATTGAGAGGGCCCACAGTTGGCTTCTTCCTCGACTTTGGGTCTTCGGACCTACAAACATCAAGGTTACCGGGTTAAGGTCAAGGTTAGGCTAGGGCTGAATTTCACATTAACGAAGAAGATTCACCGAAGAACTTGAGAATTTGCAAAGGATCTTCCACAACTCGAAAGAGAAGGCTTGAGAGAGGCTTCCCACGTTCTCTAGAGGCTTTAGAAACAAGTGTCGTTGAAAACCACGTAGTCCCATTAAATAGAGCATCAAAACCCTAAAAATCAGAAATTCACAATTAAGCCCCTGTCACAGTGGGTTGATTGGCCCAGTCTACCCAAGTAGTCGACCTAGGCTGATAGCAAGCCCAGATCAGGGAATTGAAGCTCCAAACCTCAAAATTTTCAATGGGGCTTCTCCTAACTCAACAAGCAACTCACCTAGCATTGAGGGACCCTTCAACCATGTCCAACTAGGCCTCAAGTCCCATCAACCAAGCTCTTCTTCTTCAAGATGTAGTTTCTTCTCCCACTCTGACAAGGTTTCCAAGTATGGGACACCATCATTAATCTCCATGGGTTCTGGGTCAAACACCATGTCTTCCATTGAGATGGCCCATAATTGCCTTCTTCCTTCACTTCGGGTCTTCGGACCTACAAACAAATGGGTTTCTGGGTTAGGATTAGGGTTGGATTTCATAGTATAGTGGAAAATAACTATATAGATCATAATGTGGAAGAGTAAATCAAAACTCTAAAGTAGCTCTAAAGTTATTACAAATTGAAATAAAAAGTCTAGAAGAATAAAGAATAAAACAAAGGAGTCAAATCCAAACTATGCCTAATCATACAACTCTTTCAATTCAAATAAAGTTTGGTCATATTCATCGGCTCTCATAATCAAAAACAAACACACTAGCTTCAAGAATGCACTTCCAGACTCGATTCGAAGGTATTACTCTAATCTAGACTTGTTGATTGACTTGTAGGAGAAAACACTTCAATTTGAGTTGTTCTAGCCTTTCAATTCCCTGTATCAAGTTTGGTCGACTGAGCCAGTTGACCAAAGGATTCTCAAATCCGAGAATTTGATGCTTTTTGAATATTCTCTTCTCTACTTAAGTGAGCCTCGTGACTTGAACCCTATTTTACTCATTTAGCTTGCTGAGAATGAGGGGAGAGCTTCCCAAGGCACTCTCTTGGTAGTGGTGAAGGAATATTGCATCAATCATTGCCAATCATTGTCTCTTAACTTCAAGATCACCTCTAAGGTATGATTTCTCTCTCTTTCTCTCTATTCTACTCTAATCCCTTCTCTTACTTGCTCTTGTAACCTTGAAGTTGGTGCTGCAACCTTGCAACCACCACTTCAAGTGTTCATTCCTTGCTAATGCATAAGCTCCTTCCATTCTTACCTATGCTATACTCTCATTTTGGTTCTTGTGTATGCATTTCCAAGATTTTCTTCTTAGCATCTTGTTTCTTTTCCTAAACTGATTAGGTTAAGTATGCTAAGTCTAATTCTATGCTAGCATTTGATTGTCATCTATTGCTTAACACTTTCCCTAGCTGATTCCTTAATTCCCCTTGCAATTGCATTTGATTTCAATTGAAGACTATGATTCTTGCATTTAGAACTTAGGGTTTCAATTTGGGGATTCCTTTATAGACCATTGGATTATGCTAATTACTTGCTAGATAGTGTTCTTATACTGTTACTATCAATCCCTCCAAATTTCGGATCTATTCGAGATCAAAATGCACTATTCAGCCCCGCACTGTTCACTTGGTCGACTGCTTTGTCGACTAGGTCAATCGACCAAGTCAGTCAACCAATTGATTGCTGAACTGTGTAATTTCCCGATTTGACCCGTTCAACCTCCGATTTTCTCGATTTCTTTTCTAATCTTTCATCTGTGTTTGTCTAGGGTCTATATACTATCTTTGGATCATTCTCTTGTGATTATTGGATTAGCTTCATCTCGACTCAAGGTAAGGACGGTTATCACCATATTACATAGACTATATGAATCTTACACTGATGTTGGCAACTTAGTTGGCTTAGCTTCTTTGTTGTATTTGAACATCATATGACTACTGTACATACTTTAGGACAATAGCACCATGTTTATATACTATTGCTTATCATGACTATTCATTCTTGTCAATTACATATATGATTGATCATGGATGTTATGACTTACTTTTCAATATGATGAAGTATCACTTATGTATTATATGATGAAACTGAGAATGTGATTGGATAAGTATGATTTGGGATTGGGGAATGTCCTATTGACATTTCTGTCCTTGGACATCGGAGGGAATAGTATCGGATGTTCTCCGAAGATGCCCATCATCGCTTTCCTGGATTATTGAATGTCATGTATAGGACTTGTCTAGAAGTGTTGGCTAGGATGTCCCTGTTGTATCAGACCCGAATTGGAAGGGTATTGAGACTGAACGAATCGTGGTAGTAATGTGGTTTAATGGGCGCTCAAGACCGGTAACCAACCCGTGAGAGGACATAAATCACCTTGCGGATACTCGAAAGAGGCCATTTATTGGTAGGGTTGCAAATGACTAGACTTGGGCTCACGGGCACTAAAGACCAGTAACCAACCCGTGAGAGGACGTGAGAGCTTCCTGTTTACTATTTGTGGATGACCAATAGGGTTGATGAGTTCGTAGTCCAAGTTGGTTGGTGCCATAGGATACGTGACTCTGGTGTGAAGGATACCGAACCGAGTTGGTTGTAGCCATAGGGGAAGTATTTGGATCTGACATGATACGACTGAGTAGATGACTTGCATTGGGCTAGGCTTTACCGTGACATGCGCCAATACTTATGCCAATGGTGATGTGAGAGAGCGGTGACTTAAACCCCAACCATGGATTGTCCCGAGGGATACAGGACCCAATTACAAACGTTGAACCCAAGATAACTTAAATGGTTGAGGGAAGAGTGATGGAGACCTACCCAAAGAAGTATGGTGCTATGACTTAAAACATGTCTACCATAGAGACTAGCATATATAGAGTTAGAATCATATTTGCATCATTTGTTTCATATCATCTTGCATCGTGTTATGTTTTGGATCATGTGACTTATGTATTATCGAATAACTGCCTTGCTAAGTTCTTTCGAACTCATTCATTTCTGTGCAATTGTTTTTGTTAGATTACTCTACAGGTAACAGAAGGATTTGTTGGCACCTACCTAGAGACGAACCTGGATGAGGCATACCTCAAGGTACTAGCTACCATGAAGATTATTGTGAAGATATCGAGGGTGATTACGCTTAGTACCAGGATTAGTTCTACACTGGTGTGGGAGCAGCCGTGCTTGGTCTTATATGTTTATACTTACGAAGATATTTTGTATAAGAACGAGGAAACAATTGTGTAGATGTTTATATTGTTATCTCTCCTTTTAAGACTTGGATCTGTAATACTTAACTTGATTTGATCATACTTTCAGCTGCTACTGAGGGAGTGATTTCCACTCACTCTCTCTCATTTTGATTATATATATTGGTATCATTTATTTCCGCGCTCTGATTATATTGTTTCTTATCCTTATCATGATTTCATTGATTATATGCTTTGACCTTGATTTATTTATTGTTCATGATTGTGTTATCGCGTATGTGGGAGGCATGGTTGCTCGATACTTGATCTTCGGGACTGTGGATCACTTACCCGGGTATGCCAGGTAGGGTACTGGCTGGGTGGATGTGACACCTCATGCCATTTGGATTATCCCCAATTGCTTTCCCAGTCTTGTCTTGCGAGACCGCATCATACATGAATCTAAGGAACAAGCTAAAGTAGCATCATTGGGTATCCTCTTAGTGGCATAGTCTAAAGTAAAGGGTATAAGTAGGATCAACAAAATGTGATCCTGATGGCTCACACAGTGACGAAGCAGGGATCCATTCAATTACTCTCATCACCGGTCGACTTTAGCACATGCAACAAATATGCATGCTATGGCGTAACTCCCATTGATATTGGCATGTCACAAAAGAATGAAAAAAAACACCATACAAATCTTGGTTCAGTCGCTACCTAAAGCACCTAACCTGATTCTTCTACAATCAATCACTCAATGACCAATTATAAAAGATTCACATTCGGCTACAATACAGGCAACATTGAAATGTGATGATTCTATTTTTGACCATTGAGGTCTCATCTTACTTCCAACTAAGGCACCTGTCATTGGTTTGAAGGCTCCCTAAAGCCTTACAAACCCTTAGGCTCATCTTGCTCGCTATCTACAAGCGCCAAGGCAAATTACCCGTGTGAGTGGGTCAATTCAATGCCTGGTGACATCTTTATAAAATATACTTACTCACTTATCATAAACATGCATCAAATATGCACATTAAAAAAAAAATGATTTCATTATGTCCAAAAGAAGATGTCTTAAAATAAATGAATAAAATAAAATCATCCACGTCTAAGACCCAGACTCCTAACATGTGACAAAAAAACACATCCCTTGGTATAGGCTTAGTCAATGGGTTAGCCACCATGTTGGATGTGGAGATGTGGAGATGTGCTTTAAGACAACTTCTCCCTTTGCAATCATGTCTCAGATAAAATGGTAGCGGATCTCTATGTGTTTGGCTTTTCCATGGAACTTAGCATCCTTAGAAAAAGCCAAAGCTGATGTACTATCAGTGTGTAGGAGCACCACATCATCTGCATGTGAGGATAGGTTGAGACTTCTCAAGAATATTCTAAGCCAAACTGCCTCTTGAACAACACTTGAGCACGCAACATACTCAACCTCCATCATGGACAAAGCAATGCATGTTTTCTTCTTGCTGCTCCAAGTAACAGCTCCACCTCCAAGGACAAAAACATAACCTGAGGTAGACTTTTGCTCTTCCTAATCACTGCCCCAGTCAGTATCACTGTAACCTCTCAACCTCAAATTTGAACCACTAAATGTGAGCATGAGATTTTTCGTCCGATGAAAGTAACGGAACATCCTTTTTACTGATTGCCAATGGGTAAGTCCTGGGTTACTCTAGTAACGATTGACCACCCAACAACATAGCAGATATCTGGGCACATACACATTATCGCATACATCAGACTACCAACCGCAGAAGCATAGGGTACTCTTGACATTTGATTTTTCTCTTCTTCATTCCTAGGGCATTTATCTAAGCGCAGTCTGCACGTTTTGTCCATTGGTGTGTCAACGGGCTTAGAATTTTGCATATGGAATCATTCAAGGACTTTCTCTAAGTAAGTTTGTTGAGACAAACCAAGAAATTCTTTGAGCGATTCCTCACTATCTGGATGCCTAACACAAAGTTGGCTTTGCCCATGTCCTTCATCTCAAATGTAGAGGACAGCCACTCTTTAGTGGCAACAATCATGTCAATGTCATTCCCTGCTAAAAGGATATCATCGACATATAAAGAGAGAACTAAGAATCCTTTCTTGGACTGTTTTATATTCACACAATGATCTTCTTCAATCACATCAAAACCATTCGAAGTTACAGCATGATAAAATCTAAAATACCATTGTCTGGATGCTTGTTTGAGGCCATATATGGAACATTTAAGGCGGCAAACTTTGTGCTCATGTCCCTTGGACTCAAACCCACTGGTTGATCCATATAGATCTCTTAATCCAGTTCTCCATTGAGAAATGCCATTTTAACGTCCATTTGAAAGAGTTCTAGATCTAGTCTTGCCACAATGGACAATACAAGGAAAATGGATGCTACACTCACGACAGGGGAGAATGTTTCATCATAGTCCACACCCTCTCTTTGGGTGTCTTTCACCACAAGTCGTGCCTCATATTTGTCAATTGATCCATCAACCTTACGCTTAAGCTTAAGAACCCATTTGTTCCCAATAGTTTTGCAATTAGGTGGAGGATCAACTAACTCCCAGACTTGGTTCTTTTCCATAGAACTCAACTCATCTTCTATAACAGCCAACCATTTGTCCTTAGCATGTGATGATCGTGCAATCTGTAGGGATGCAGGCTCCTCCTCATCAGCTAAGGCACACAAAAGGGCATCCCCTTCAATCTCAAATTGATGATGGGGAATATGTCCTCTTGTGCTTTTGCGTGCATTGAGATCGCATTGGTTTATGCATGTGCCCCCACTAGGTACACCCCCTCTAGGTTCATAGTCTACATTCGTGCTTCCACTTGGTGCACTATGACCAATATCTTCTATGGCCACTATAGGATGTTTCCTATCCCCAGCCTCGCCAAGAGGATTTGGTATGTTGTGATCCTCTTCTATCTCATAGAGGTCAAGATCTCTATGTGCATCAGATAAACTAGGGTAATCTGCTTCTAGAAATTTGACATCTCGTGACTTAATCATACCTCCACTAGGGTGACCATACATAATGTATCCCTTAGATCTATTAGGATACCTCACAAAGATGAATTTCTTAGCTCCAGTTCCTAACTTCCCGTACTTATTAGAAGGGGTGTGAACATACCCAGCACAACCCCATGGTCATAAATGTCCCAGAGCAAGCTTTGTACTTTTCCATAGCTCATAGGGTGTAGATAGTATTGACTGAGATGGTACTCTTTTCAGGATATAGGCTGCAATCTGAAGTGCATCTCCCCAAAAACTAATTGGGAGGTTTGGTTGCGCCATCACGGACCTAACCATGTCCAATAAAGTTCTATTCCTTCTTTCTACTACACCATTTTGTTGCGAAGTGTTAGGAATAGTTAATTGTCTCACAATTCCTTTTTCTTCACACAAATCTTTAAATTGTTCAGATAAATATTCGCGTCTACTGTCAGTTTGCAAAATTTTTAAACTCCTGCCTAATTGATTCTCAACCTCTGTCACAAAGCGTTTGAAGCAATGTAATGCTTCATGACGGTGAGGGTTCAAATAAATGTAACCATATCGCAAATGAACATCTATAAAAATAAGAAAATAGGAGGCTTCATGTCTTGCCTTAGCATTCATGGGTCCATAGATGTTAAAGTGTACTAACTCTAATGGTTGAGTTGATCTGGGTGCCTTTCCACAAAAGGCTTTCGATGAGCCTTTCCAGCCAGACAAGGTTCACAAATGGGCAGGTCTACTTTAGCAAGTGAGCTTAAAAGGCCGACTCTAGCTAACCGTGATATCCTATCCTTCCTAATGTGACCTAACCAAGAATGCCATTTTATAGATTCTATATTACTGTCAACAATTAAAGAAGAAGAATTAAAGATAACCGGAATCAAATCTAATTTAAAAAAAATCCATTTTCAAGAATGTAGTGGCCCCATATGGCCCATCAAAAACAAATCCAAAGCACTGTTGGAAAATTGAAAGAATATCCAAAATTTAAAAGTGTTGAAATCGAAACTAAATTATGCATTATATTTGGTGCATAGAGTACATCATGGAGGATCAACATGCGGCCTGTTCGTAAGCTAAGTTAGACTGGTCCAATGCCTTGAACATCAATGTTGGTGTCGTTCCCTATGTAGATCGTATGCATTCCTAGTGACACTTTGAGATAATTTATGAAACTGCCTCTTTTTCGTGTGACGTTCCTGGTTGCTCCTGTATCAGCAATCCAGTCTGATTGTGTCACGACAACCAAAACATGCGTACTCACAAGGTGTAACGAAAAAAAATAATGATGGTACCTTCTTTGACTCAGTGCAATCACGAGCAAAGCGTCCCTTCTTTTGGCAGTTATAGCAAGTTACTTTGGACATGTCTTTCTTACCCCCACGCTGTCCATGTTTTTGTTTGACCATTCCTCCCTTAATTGCCAAGTTCTTGGTACCCTCCTGATTCCCTCTCTTAAGTCCTTTACGTTTGGGCCATTTGCCCCTACGTGTACTTGCCTGAGTAACAAGAGCAGTTGTGTGAGTCGCTTCTAGGCGCTCCGCTTCCATCTTAAGGTGTTGAGCTAAATCAACATACATCTTGATGTTCTCAAAGTGAGCAAGTACTTGTTTCATTGGTGTCCAGGAATCAGGTAGGGTCCTAATCAAGGCCTGGATCTATTGCTCATCAGAAAGGTCATGTCTAACATCTTTTAATTTGCGAACCATTTCCTTGACAGTTTTGATGTGCTCAGTCATTTTATGCTTGGAGTCCATTCGGTACATCTCAAACTTGAGGATCATACCTCGTAGTTTGGTTGTGGATGTACCACCAAAAGCATGCTTCAGCTCGTCCCACATGGACTTAGCTGTAAGGAAACTCTCATATTCCCCTTGTAGGTCATCTTACATGGCACTTAACATGAAAAACTGTGCACTTCGGTCTTTCTTAACCCAAGCATCATATAGATCCTTATCTCTACAATACTAGGTAGTCTCTCTTCCTAAGGGAGGATTGGTCGGTTCAGTCATTTCCTTGGTAAGATGCTCTAGGTTATCTTGGTCATTAAGGTAGTACTGGACTTTCCATTGCCACTTCTCATACTCATGACCGAGAAGTTTCTCACCCATGAGTAGGTCAATGATAACATTTTTAGAGGCCATCTAGACTAGATCCAGAATGCAAAAATACATAATTAGTATATTTTTCATCACTCATTGGAATTTTTTCAAATTAATTATCCTTAATCCATACTGTGGTGTCAATCATCTAACACCGTTCGATGTCAAACCCCACTAATAAGTATTGAGAATAATTAATTTAAACTATCCCAATAAAGTATACAGCAGATGAATAGGCATCTCCTATCACATAATTGCACCATACATACGGGTGTGCAAGGGTCCCACCAGAGGAAACCAAAGTTTGGTATTTTTAATGACACATCGAGTCAGTACAAGATTGGGATGAGCATTGTGGTGGCAACCCTATCACATGGCTTCCAAAAAATAATTAAAATTACAACCCTTTAATCACATTTCAAAAAGTCCTACTACAACACTACTAAGGTGTACCACACTTTGCATGACTCTCAAAATACTAACTCTAGCATACATACATAAATTGTGTCATTATGGTAACACCAAACAGGATTTCTTCCAGGAAAAAATAAATATCTTTATGGTCTATTTGGAAGAGATTAATTATGCACCCATCAATTGAAAGAATCAAAGGTCTAAACCACCATGGGAGGGTTCCATTGCTAATTAAATTTTTTGCATAATCATCACAGCAAAGAATTTTAAAACAATATAACAAACATGACAGTTAAGCTAATGATCATAAAAAATTGCACAAAAACAAATTTTATGCAAAAACATAAAAATATTAATTCATAAATAACTCCAGGCTAATACTTTTTAAGTCAGAGACTAAACATGGTGTTGGAAGAGTTTTGTTAGTTTGAACATGTGGTTGACAATCACAAGGTTAGAGGTTCAAACTCATTCCAACAAAAAGAAAGAGAGAGTCCCACGATTTCCACACTCTCTTCTTTTATCTTTTTTTTTTAACTGAATAATAATAATAATAATAATAATAATAATAATAATAATAATAATAATAATAATAATAATAATAATAATAATAATAATAATAATATAATAATAATAATAATAATAATAATAATAGTAATAATTATAATAATAATAATAATAATAATAATAATAATAATAATAATAATAATAATAATAATAATAATAATAATAATAATAATAATAATAAATTATTTAAAAAAACAGCTCACTGAAAAATATCCTTCACGTGAAGGAATCTTCACTTCCTTCACGTGATTCAAGAATTTTTTTTAACAAAAAAAATTCGGTGAACAATACAAGTAACAATAATTTTTTTTCTTTTTAATTTTAATCTAAAAAAAACTTTTTTCCGCATAAAATAAAAGAAAAAAAATTCTCATTAAATTTCATACCACAGATTGGGTAGAGGTCAGACAATTGATTAGGGATCAAATTTGACACTCATTCATATCAAGGGGAAAAATAAAACCCATAATTTCATCCTAAATCAACCAACACCCATGAAACCAGCCATTGCCAGTGACCCTAACCCTAACTGGCTCGGATACCAATGTTAATCAAAATCATTAAAAAAAATACTTCTAGATCCTTTACCTTAGTGATGTTCTGCAATGGATCTAGACACTAGAAGTGCCTCTTTGCGTTCCCTTTCCCTTCTTTCACCTTGTGTTCCCTATAGGTATTTTCACGCTTCCAAATCGGCGAACCACAATGATGGAGGTTCAAGATTAACTTGGAGATTCGTCGAGCATAAGAGAGTATTCTATTGTCGGTACTCTATTTGGTATTCCATCCATCCATTTATAATATTTTCCCTGAACCCGAATTCCTTGTTTTGGGTTTTACTCAGACTCATCCAAGAGAGGGAAATTAATATTAGAGTCCTACTTAGACTCAACTAAATAGAGGAGTAGTCATCCTAGACTACATAACCGTCTTGTCGCCACTTATGGTGCAAATTGTAGTGGGACCCACCACTACAATAAAAAACATCGATAGATAGACCTACCAAAGTAGGAGTCTCATTCTTAGGGGTTCTTGAGACTTCTTCTAGAAACCCTCAAAGTATGTCCAAACACAAACATATACGATTAGTATAACTTGCATACATCAAGAATTGAGAAGCTCATTGCCTGGTGATGCGTCCAAAATCTGCTCAGCCCTTAGATCTCCTATGGATGACCTGCAAAAACGATCGTCAGATGTGGCCCGATCGCTAGGATCGGGAGTCCACCTCCAAAAGCTAAGTCACTTGATGAACTTAATCACAAACGGCTCTACTTGAGTACAGAGCTAAGGAATGAATAATGAGAATACGATTCAAATTGTATGTGTCCTTCTACCTTATGGGTAGGTGATGTCTTATATAGAATCTCCTTCGTTGGATGTATTTGAGCCTTCTCCGGATAGCCGTCAGATCTTAACGGATAAATCCGTTGAGTGATAGATCCCTACTAGGTTGGACTAGTAGATGACTCCTTTGATAATACGATCGTTATATGGTAGTTATCCATATAATAGTGATAAGCATTAGCCTCAAATGCTGCTACCCGTCTCTTTGACAATTAGCCCATTCCGATAGTAGCGGATTAGGGCGTGCTTGTGACTGAGTTAGTTTTCTTCCTTAGCAAGCTACCTTTTGGACCCGGCCCACTTGGAAGCGAGTCGATTCCTTTTGTCCCGACCGGGTTCGAGGGTCGAACCAAGATTGAACCAGGTTCGGTTATATTTTCTCCATATCACGAGCCCCCCAGACCAAGCATTCGGACGATCTCGAGGGCTTGGTTTTGAACTGGGTAATCTGTCAAACAATAGTTTTGCATAATCCTCAGCCCATTAAATGTCATATCACATTTATTGCGACTATATTGCTTTTTCCTCGAGCATCGTGAATATTTTAACTTTTCGTGGGGGTGACGCCACGCGTCCACTGTAGCCGAAACTATCGTCCCTCACGAAATCGAAACGACGGTTTTTGAACGCCTGTTTTTGATTTGTGAGTTCAACCTTTCGAACCGTCCCCAAATCTAGATTGTTGATGTTGAATCCATCTCGATCGTACATGTCCTTGATCACTCGTGTGAGTGCTTAAAAGTAGTTCGTTGTCTTCGTAGGTTTCATTCTTTTTGTCTAGAATTTTGAAACCTCGTCGTCTTCTTCACACTCTAACGATCTTCTCACTCTCAAGCATTCTGCTTCGGTGATTCAGTAAGTCTACTGACTCCTTTGCAACCTTTACTTTCGTCTCCAGGTTTCTTTTTTTTTTTTGTTAGAAACCACAACTAGACTTATTCAGTAATGGAAGGCGGTAGGGTTTCTTCTAAAATTCCTCATGAACTTAGCGCCTGTAAGGGCGACTCTGGTGATGAGGCCTTTGCTTCTATCCTTCCTAAGCAATCAGATAGTGACCAGAAAACCTTAACTGCCCTTTGGCGTGACTTCGAAGAAGTTAGCCAGTAGAGAAGAGCAGAAGAAAGTGGTAAGGCTCCTTCTGCACTTCCTGAGTCTGGACCATCCAAAACTCCAAAGGCGACTGCCGAATCCTCTGGGGAATCCAAACAACCTACCAAGTCCATAGATGGACCTAGTTCTTTTCCCTCCTCTTTTACCGAGGAGAACCTTCCTTTGGCCATCGAACGCTTCGACTTTCCTTCTGAGTACCATCTTAGAGCCCCCACTTCTAATGAAAGGGTTAATTCGATTCTCCCTGGCAACTTTTCCTTGTATATAGATACTTTGGAAAGCGGAGTTCGCTCTCCTTTCTTCAATACCTTATTTTCTGCCATTCTAAATCGCTGGGAGATTTGTCCTAGCATGCTCCTCCCCAATAGTTGGCGTCTTATCGTCGGATTTCTGGGTTTATGTTTTGAACTTGGCATCACACCTTCTCTTCCTCTTTTTGTACATTTTCATGTTCTTTCTCTTTCCCATCCTCCTGGCTGGGTTGTTCTTTCCAAGCGCAACAAAGTTGAGCTTGATTGGTCGGGCAACATTCTTGCCAGGGGAACCTGTCCTTCCAACCATAAGGGGTGGCACAAGTGGTATTTCTTTTACTGAGCGCCTCAATCAGATTTGAACTTCCCAACCACCTCGAAACTATACACTTCATATTCTGAGGGCAACCGGGTCCCTCAACTATCCAAAGAACACAGAGCAATTGTCAGGAAGATCAAATCAATTCCATGGTATCAAGAGATACATGGATATGAGATGGAATACAACTCCATTCTTCAATACTGGGGGCTGGCTCAACGTGAGCTTTCTATCCATCACGTTTTGCTTTCTTGAATGTACTGCAAACTTATTTCAATTTTCTGATCTTTGTTCTTCTTTGCAGTGCCTCCAAGAATTAATCCAGACAACCTTCGGGTGAAGGCTGCCAAGGCTGTTGTGACTGCAAAGTAATAGTCTCCTCGAGCATTGACTGCAGAACATGTGGCCTCTATGCCTCCTCAAGATCCTTCTTATAAGGGTATAAGAAACTTGAAGCTAGTGATTGAGGCTTCGGGGAGAGGGAAAAAACCAATGGTGGAAAAGGTCGAAGTCCCCTCTCCTGTCCAAACCAAAAGGAAGCATGACTCGGTTGATGCTTCTGCCCCAAAGAAATCCAAAAAGAATAAAGATTCCGAGGAGATCTTCGTCCCTCAATGGTCATTGGCGGTGACAGACCGAGTCATGCAGGACCATGAGAAAGCTGCTGAGTGGAGCTCTCTCAGCCTTATGCCTGCCGATCGACTGGCCTTTGAAACCCTATAAGACGACGCTCTCGTTCGTCTTTCCACGAGGTATTATTTTTCTTGGTTTTTTGCTACTTGCTTCGAATCTCTCCTGAGATTTTTGATAATTCTCCTGCCTTCCTAGGAATGTCGTGTTGAGCTTCTACCAACACATGGAGGCCTTGAGCCGAGTTGGTCGTAGCGGCTCCTTGCTGCAGACTCGTGAAGAGAATTTGGCGAAGGCCAATTCTGAGGTGACCGGCTGAAGAAAGCAGCCGAAGAGTCAAAAGAGGAGAATGATCAGGTCATCAACTCTTTGAAAAAGGATATGGACTTGTCAATCAGTCTTGCTGCTGCTGCCGAATGCGAAGCTAAGAAGCAGCAAAATCTTGCTACTGCAAGCACTGACAGCCTCGAGCTTCAAGACATGGAGAACCATCGTCTGAAGAAGATGGCAATTCCCAGCAAACCTAAACATCTTTCACAAGATCTTAGGAGGGACTGCATTTGGAAGTACCTAAACAACGTTCCCTTCAACAATCTAATGACTCAATTTAACCTTCAAGCTTACCGAGAGGGACAGAATGATGTCTGGAAAGATATTCTTGAAGTTGATCATTCCTTTGACACAACTCCCTTCCGAAGCGTATGCCACAAGGAAATCTTTGAGAAGCTTGAGCTGCCTTTTCCCAACTGGGTTTGGGAGGAAGAGGACCCTATTCCAGCAGATCCAGATATCGAAAAGTTTCTTGATGATTCGCCGCCTCTTCTTGAAGAACCTCCACAGTCTGCCTCAGACAAAGATCCTTTGGCCGAGAATGTTAAAGAACAATAGGAAGCAATCTTCTTTTTTTGTAAGGGTTGGCCCCCCATGGCCTACTGATAATGAAATAGTCATTTGCCTCCTTCCTTCTCAAACTCTTCCAATGATTGCCAAAAAGTTCTAATAATACTTGCTCAAAGAATTTTCTATGTTCCCTTTCGTAAAAATGACGTTTTAGGAAAGAGACAAGCTATTATGTAGAGAAACTTGTACCTTAATTGAAGATGGCGCTCGAGAAATCAAAGGAATACGCTCAGGAGCGTTAATTTGGTTATTACCGAACCCTTTATGACACTTGACAACTTTATCTCCCGACCGCTCTTTCTTTATGACGAAGCCCAAACGTTTCCTCATATTTGCGTACAAGTTGTTCTTCCCAAGGAATTGGGAATACTCTCTTATTTAATACTGGTGTGAATGTTGGTATTTGGCAGTATCCTCGTATCAAGTGCACATTGCTCCACGTGGAAACTTAGGACAGCCCTTAAGTTTCGAATTTGAAGCGCCGTTGTCTCCTAACCGTTGATCCTACATTTTTCGGAATTCGAAATGTCTCTTCCATCCTACCCCTTGATTAACTTGGGCCTTCAACCGTCGCATCACTCCCTGTGGCTATTTAAGTTCCTGAAAGGTGCTCCATCTTTATCCTTGCTATCTGCAAGTTATTCTTGTATGCTAAATTTGCAAAGTAGAATTTAGTATTTTGCCTTTGCTGCCTTTGTACTCTTATCCTCCAACAATATCTCAATCAGAACCTGAACAAGTAAGTTTTCTCCTCCGTCATTCAGTTTTATCATGAACTTCTTCTTCTCCCTGAGTAATCTCCATAGTAGTCATACTTGGGGTTTACTCATTACGGAAGTTCCATGTTGGATATTCCTTGCTTCGTCTGTTCTTCAGAAATCTAGGGTTTTCCCTTTTCTGCTATATTTTTGGTTGATTTCTCGTATTGACGATGCTTGCCTTTCCTTTGTAGTGCCTCCAAGAATTAACTTGGATAATATTAGGCAAAATCTTCCAAGAAGACTGCTCCAGTGCTGACGAAGGTGGTTCCCTCTGAGGTGATTGCTGTTGGTGAATCTTCTAAACGTGGGGAGATTGTTGTTGGTGAATCTTCAATTCAGATTCCCACAGCTTCCACTAATGCTTCTCCCACGTCTCCTTCGCTAAGAGAGACTGTTCGGTCTTCCAAGGAGGATATGGCTCCCTCCGTTGCTGTTCGCACTGTTGAAACCCCTACTGACGCTATGCTGGAGTCTTCTTCCATGATGAAGACCGTTCAGTCTTCTATGGAAGATGTGGTTCCTCCGGTCATCGTTCGGGCCTCCGAACCTGACTCTAGTGCTTGTTTGGCATCCTCCTCCAATCCTTCAACTGTGGAGGTTTTCGAGGAGGCCGAGGACTCTGCTTCTAGGAAGCAGCCTTTAGACTTAGTAGACTGAGTGATGAGCTTTCCAAGCTTCGGGAAGAATCTAGAGCCAAAGATGTTCAGATTGCTCGTCTTGGAAACAACGCTTGGGAGATTGCCCGAGTGAAGAATTCCAAGAACGACCGTCTTCGTTCGGATTCGGATGGTGCCAGGGAGAAAATCTGACAGCTGGAGCGGGAAGTTGAAAAGCTTTCAGCAGGGACGAAAGGGTCTGGAGCTGTATCAACACCCCAAAGGCAAGCTGCTACCCTTTTGCCCGAGTCCCTTCCGACTGATGTTCGCAGGGCTTGCATCTTCAAATATTTGCAGAGTAAGCCTTTTGTTGACATGCTGAATGCTTATAACTTGCAAGCATATCGGGACGATGAGAACAAGGTATGGGAATCGATATTAAGGAGAAATCCTTATTTCAACACGACTCCCCACCGCGCCAATTGTCATCCCGAAGTGTTTGCAAAGCTAGGACTTCCTCTTCCTGCCTGGGCCAAGGACGTGATGGACTTTCCACCTCCAAATCCACATATAATGCATCATCTTGATGACTCTCCTCCTTTGTCTCCTCTTAAAGGATTCAGCTATGAAGAGCTTGCCTTGAATGTAGGTTTGATCAAAGGCCAGGCTTCTTCAGGAAAAGCTGGATAAAGAGTATGGAATTGTGGAGGATTTTTATAGAATGCTTCGCAATCCCCGAGGGAGATAAACAAATGATAACATATGTTTTCTCAACTCTATTCTTCTTGACTCTGTGTTGCTTCTGACAAAGCTACTTCAATCTTGTTTTAGAGTTCTTAAAGATCACCGACGATGATTTTCCTTCTTGACCGAATGAAGATTGTATCCCAACACTTGTTATCTTATATGTATATTTGATGTAAAGGTTGGCCCCTTCTGGTCATTTAAAGGAATAAAGAATTAACTTCATCTTTGAACTTTGTCAGTCACTTGAGTCTCTGTTGCAGTAGGTCTTAGTTGTTTCAAAACAATGTCTTTACTTAGAGATTTCCGTAGAAATTCAATAAGTTTTAGAAGGAACTCACTCGGGTTTTAAACCGGTGCCTTGTAGAAGGTCCCACACGGGTTTTAAACCGATGCCTTTACTTAAGGATTTCTGGAGAAATTCAATAAGCTTGAGAAGGAACTCACTCGGGTGTTAAACCGGTGCCTTGTAGAAGGTCCCACACGGGTTTTAACCCGATGCCTTTACTTAAGGATTTCCAGAGAAATTCAATAAGCTTGAGAAGGAACTCCCTCGGGTTTTAAACCGATGCCTTGTAGAAGGTCCCACACGGGTTTTAAACCGATGCCTTTACTTAAGGATTTCCAGAGAAATTCAATAAGCTTGAGAAGGAACTCCCTCGGGTTTTAAACCGATGCCTTGTAGAAGGTCCCACACGGGTTTTAAACCGATGCCTTTTGATTTTTGTTGCTGGATCTGATCTTGAGTGTTGCCCCCAATCAAAAGATAGTGTGTTGAAAACTGAGAATTGTATTGATTGAGTTGAATACTGTTACATCATGAATGAAAATGATAATCTCCTCAAGGATAATATTTCTTCAAGTGCCTAGCATTCCACGAACAATCCAGCTCTTTGTTTGTTGTCATGTTCTTTAGCTTATATGCTCCCGAACCGACTGGTTTAATAACCATATATGGGCCTTCCCATAAAGGGTCCAATTTCCTCTAATGGCGTGGGTCTGAAGCTAAGGTATTCCTTAATACCAAGTCTCCCGCTATGTATTGATGACTCTTCACTCGGGAATTGTAATGTGACGCTATCCTTCGTTGATAATGTTGAGTTTGTGCTGCACGAACTTCATCTAATAAGTCAAAGATATCTAGCAATCCTTGTTCGTTCGCTTTTTCTTCGAACTCTTTTTCCCGTAGTGTTCCAGCCATTACTTCAACAGGTGCTAATGCTTAAAATCCATAAGCCAGTTTAAAAGGAGTTTCTCCTGTGGGTGTTCGAACCGTAGTTCGATAGGCCCACAGAACGTTGTGCTATTCTTTGACCCCTAAGGCTTTATCAGCTTCGAGTCTCTTCTTTATCCCCTCAAGTAATGTTCGGTTTGTAACCTCTACTTGACCATTGCTTTGGGGGTATGCCACTGATGACATACGATGCTCGATCAGATAAATACTGCAAAATTGTTCAAATTGTGGATTACCGAATTGAGTGCCATGATCGGTCACGATTATTTTTGGCATCCCGAACCGATAAATGATAGACTCGAGCACGAACTTCTCCACCTTTCGTTCAGTGATGGTTGCCAGAGCGCTAGCCTCGACCCATTTGGTGAAGTAATCAATCGCTACTATTAGATATTCTCTTCCGCCAGATGTCTTGGTAAATTTTCCCATTATATCGATTCCCCACATCGCAAAAGGGATGGGGTCTAGAATCGAAGTCAAGGTTTCAGCTGGGCTTTTAGACACCGTAGCATGGATTTGACAATTGCTACACCGACGAACATATTCCATAGCAGCTTGTTGAAGCTTAGGCCAATACAGACCGAGCCTTAAAATTTTGTGTGCCAGGGTCCGACCGCCCATATGAGCCCCACAAATTCCTTCATGAACCTCGGCCAGAGCTAATTCCGATCCTTCGGGACCCAAGCATCTTAAGAGGGGTCCAGCATAGGATCTTCTGTATAGCATTCAATTCTGCATTATGAATTGTGTTGATCGTACCTTGATTAATCTTGCTTCTTTCAGATCTTCGGGCAAATTATCATCTCTCAGATATTCCACGATCGATCCATCCAGACCGTTCAGCTTCAATATATGATACCTCCTTCTCTTGGTAACTTGGGAATGTTACTTCCTCTATATAGACCGAAGGGTCTAAGTTCTTTTCCTTGGCATTAGCTGGTCTTGATAGCTCATCTGCCATCGTATTTTCTTTTCTTGGGATCTGACATACTTTCAGATTCTTGAATTCTTTCTGCAATGCTTGCACAATCTCTTGATATTTTTGCAATCGGGGTTCTTTGACACCATACTCCCCTTGTACTTGATTAACAATAAGCTGTGAGTCACTAAAAATAGTTACCTCCGCTATCGCCATTGCTTTTGACAATCGAAGCCTAGCTATTAGAGCCTCGTACTTTGCTTCATTGTTACTTGCTTCGAATGCGAATCTTAATGCATACCAAATAATAAAACCTGCTGGACTTTTCAAAAGAATTCCAGCCCCTGCTCCTTGCTTATTACTTGAGCCATCCACGTATACCTCCCAAACGGTTAGAATAGTGGGTTCGGCAATCTCCTCGACTAGTGTAATAGTCTCTTCTACGAAGTCGGCCAATGCTTGGGCTTTAATTGCCATTCGAGGCTTAAAGCTTACTTGGAACTCGCTAAGCTCGACCGACCAAGCTACCATTCTTGCAGACAAATCAGGTTTACGAAGAACTTTACAAAGGGGAAAAGTAGTAAATACCTCGATTGGATGAGCCTGAAAATATGGTTGTAGTTTTCTAGCTGCTATCATAAAAGCCAAAGCCTGCTTTTCGATCTGAGAGTACCGTGTCTCTGCGTCGAGTAATACGTGGCTGACATAATAGATTGGCCACTGCTTTTTATCTTTTTCTCAAACGACTACCGCGATTACTGCCGAGGGGGATGTTGCTAAATATAGTTGCAAAATTTCTCCCTTTTCTGGTCGGGACAATAACGGTGGTCTTCCCAGTGTTTCCTTCAGATCTTCGAAAGCCTTCTGACACTCTTCAGTCCATTTTGCTTCCTTACTGCCCTACAGATCTTTGAGTGCTTTGAAAAAAGGTAGGCACTTTTCTCCCGACTGTGAGATGAACTGGTTCAAAGCGGCCACTCTCCCTGTTAAGCACTGCACATCTCGAACAGTCTTGGGTGCTTCCATATCGATCAAAGCCTGTATTTTGGCCGGATTAGCCTCAATACCTCTTTGTGATACCATAAAGCCCAAGAACTTGCCCGACGAAACTCCGAAATTGCACTTTTCCAGATTCAGCTTCATTTGGTATTTCCACAATACTAAAAATACCATCGCTAAATCCTCAATATGTTTTGTCCTCGCAGTGCTCTTTACCAGCATATCGTCAACATACGCTTCCTTGTTCTTCCCGATCAAGTCTGTAAAAATTTTGTTGACAGCCCTCTGATAAGTAGCCCCTGCATTTTTCAAGCCAAACGGCATGACTTTGTAATAAAAAAACTCTCACGATCAGTCATGAAAGCCATAAACTTTTCGTCCTCTTTGTTCGTGAGGATCTGGTTGTATCCTGTGTATGCATCCATGAAACTCAATGTTTCATATCCTGTGTGGCATCTATCAATAGATCTATCTTGGGCAATGGATAACAATCTTTTGGGCAAGCCTTGTTGAGATCTGTGTAATCTGTATACATTCTCCACTTTCCATTTGCCTTTTTGACCATTACCACTTTGGCCAACAAGATTGGGAATTCTATGGGTTCAATGAAACCAGAGTTTTCAATTTTTCAACTTCACCCCGAACGGCTTCATACTTTTCTATGGAGAAATTTCTCCTCTTTTGAATTACCAGTTTCACCTTCGGATTTATCCAAAGTTTATGTTCTGCAACTTGCCGATCAATTCCTGGCATATCCTCTGCAGACCATGCAAACATATCGCTGTTTTTCTGGAGAAAAGACTTCAGCTCCTTCTTGGATTCTTCCAGCTGCTCAGACCCGATAAGTAATTCTTTTTTCGTTATCGAGATACAGCTAAAGTTGTTCCAACTTCTCGACTGGCTCGGGCCTTTGCATCTCTGCTTCGTCCCGATCGTCTCGTACTTCTATTGGTAATGCAGTTACCCTCCTCGGGCCCTCCTTATCCTTCAAATATGTTACATAGCACTGTCGAGAGATTCTTTGGTCAGATGAAACCTAACCAATTTCCATTTATGTCGGGAATTTTATTTCAGGTGCTTTGTTGAAACTATAGCACCTAACTTTGATAAGGATGGCCTACCGAGGATGACGTTGTAAGCCGGAAGTTCTGGAACCACCAAGAAATTTACCCGAACAGTAGCCTCTTTGGGGAAGCTTCCAATCGATAGATCCAATCTGTCTGATCCTTTTGCTATTGCGGACGATCCCACAAAGCCATATAGGTGCGTGGATGATGGCTCCATCAAGTCTTCATCCACTTTAAGCTTTTGATAAGCTGCATAAGATAAAAGGTCTACAACGGACCCGGTGTCAACTAACACCCTATGCACTTCTCGGCGTGCGATTTCTACCTTGATGACTATGGCATCATCATGAGGTAAACAGATGCCTCTTTCATCTTCTTCGCGAAGGTGATCGAACCCTCACCATTCAGCCTTTTACGCTTCTGTGTTTCTCCGGTTCCAACAAACTTGGATTTGGCCTTCAGCTTCCGGAGCGACTCAGGTTCGGGACCTCTAAATATTGTCAGTATGGGGGACCGAGTGGCATCGATCACTTCCTTACCTTTCTTAGATTTTGGAGCCTCCGTCAGTTGTTCTGGACTACCCGAACGTTCCCTCTTATTACCTGTGTCTCGCGGTTCCGCTCGTCTCCCTCTGACGAAATTGGACAAGTGCCCTTAAGATATCAATCTTTCAATATCCGCCTTTAAATGTCTGCAATCATTGGTATAGTGGCCGTAATCCTTGTGGAAACGGCAATACCTTTCTCTATCTTGCTCCCTCGGTTTTGTGGGAAGCTTTGGAGGCCATTTCAAGATATCCTGTTTCTTGATAATATTTAAAATATCGGGAGATCTTTGTCGCCATGCCTGATGAGGCTTTCCAACTCGATCATGAACATTCTGCTTCGGCCTCTACTTGTTCTCAGGGGCATTCTATTCTTTTGTAGAGGTTTTATTATCCCCCTGGCGTGCATCTAGGATCTCCGTCACTTCTGCTTGCTTCTGACACCTTTGCATCAGTTCAGCATAAGTGGTAGGCATGTCTTGAAGTAGTAACTCCAAGAGTCATCGGTTAGTGAGTCCAGTGAACAAAGCAGTTTTTGCCACCTGTTCATCTAGATTCTCTATCTCCATCGTGACCCTGTTGAATCTTTTCAGGTATTCCCGAATTGATTCACTTTTACCTTGTCTGATAATGAAGAAGGTCTCCTCTGTCTTTTTAATCTGGATTCCACTCTGGAATCATCCTATGAATTTTCGCGTCAATTCTTCGAAATCCACGATCCTTCCCGTAGGGAGGTTCAAAAACCATTTATGTGGTGCTCCAGTCAAGGATGAACCAAAAACCCTGCAAAGGATTTCATCGAAATTACCCGCAACAGCCATAGTCTGTTGATAGTAACTGATGTGAGCGGTGGGATCTCCTGAACCATCGAACTTGGAAAAGGTCGGCAAACGGAAATTGATATTTGGCTATGGTCTCGGCAAACGAAGTTTTTCGAATACCTGAATAGATATCATCTGTAATATCCAGCCCTATTCTAACCTTGACCCTGACTCGGATCCACTGTTGTATTCAGGTCCGAGGACCCGAAGCGGTGGAAGAAGAGATCTATGGACCATCCTGATTGATGATCATGATTCGGAGACCGAGCCCATGGACATTGACAATGATACCCCTTGCTTAAATGCATTGTCAGTGTTTAAGGAAAATATGTGCATCGGAGAAGATTAATATGGTTGATGTACCAAATGACCTCCTGTGCACAATCCGAAGGTATTCCCCGAAACTAGACTTCTTGATTGAATTGTGGAAGAAAACCTCACTCAATTTGACCTTGTATAGCCTTTCAAATCCCTACTTGAAGTTGCTGTTCTAAACCTGAGTTTTCTGCTGAAATCATCTTGGTCGATCATTTTGGTCGATACCATCGACCAAAATGTCCCAGTCTGCCAAGTTAATGATTCCATGGAATATTCCTTTTCTATTTAATATGACCTCGAGCCTTGAGCCTTTTGCAATCATTTTTCTCACCTGGGAACGTGGGGAGAGCTTCCCAAAGCAGCTCCTTGGTTAGTGTGAAGGGTATCTCATCCAAGACACTTAGTTTATCATTGATTCTTGCATTCATCTTCTACACTAAGGTAAGACTCTTCATTCCACTCTCTACCCTACCATTTTCTACTCCTTTCTATTGTCATCTTGCTGATGGGACATTTGGAATGGTGCTGCAACCTTGCAACCACCACTCCAAGTGCCTACTCATGCTCAATCCATGATTCCCTTGGCCATTCATTGATGCTAATGCTTATATCTCATTCCTAGCATATGTATTCCATGCTTTACCCATTAACATCATACCATTTGATATCAAACTGAGCTATAAAGTGTATTATGTTCATGTTTAACATTGCCATATGATTCCAATCGAATTTCTATTAGTTCCTCTAGCTATTGCATGCTATTCCTCATCAATGCAATCAATTCCAACTCATGCCATGATGTTTATCACTTGAACTTGATAGCTCAAATTGGGGCTTTTTAATTAGACCATTGGATTGTGTTAATTCCTTGATTTATAGTGTCCTACTACTGTTGTTAAGTATGCCTCCAAGTACCAGATTGATCCGAACACCGGAAGACTCATTTCGGACCAAAAATCCCCAAAATCCACTATTCTGCCCGAGGACTATTTTGGTCGATCATTTTGGTCGATACCATCGACCAAAACCATCGACCAAAGTTGTTGCTGACAGCAACCTTGGTCAGTTTTGACTCGAATGACATCCGATCTTCCCGACTTCTTTTCTAACTTATTATTGATGTTTGTTTAGGGCCTTAACACTTCTATTGGACTATTCTTCGTATTCTCAATTCATCATCAACTCATCCAAGGTAAGGATGGTTATATCCATAAACATATAAG
This sequence comes from Hakea prostrata, assembly GCF_041222555.1. NCBI lineage: Eukaryota > Viridiplantae > Streptophyta > Magnoliopsida > Proteales > Proteaceae > Hakea > Hakea prostrata. Next base: position 15,163,181 of record NC_142605.1, read on the forward strand.
TCATCAAATATTGAACTATGCTTTATTCAAAGAATGAAGTCCCTAAATTCTTTCAATCATTATGATACTGATACATATGTGTTGGAACAATAATATTTAAATCTTTATACAATTGTTGTGTTACTCTATCATTTTGATTTGCTTATGTTTATAATGATTCGTTTCAATAACATGATTTGAGTACTATTATGAATATGCATTGGATGCATGAGAAATGATGAGATCTGATGTGTGATTGCTTACGTATGACTTGGGATTGGAGGGTGTCCTACTGACACTTCTATTCTTGGGCATCGGAGGGAATAGTATGGGATATTCTCCGATGGTGCCTATCGACACTCTCCTGAGTTATTGGATGACATACATAGGAGTGTCTAGTGGTTTGGCTAGGTTCATCCTTGTCGTGTCAGACCCGAATCGGAAGGGCATTGAGACCGAACAACCCGTGGTAGTGTATGGTTGGATGGGCGCTCTAGGCCGGTAGCTAACCCGGTAGGGGACATAAACCATGCTACGGATACCTGAAAGGGGCCATTTATTGGTAGAGTTGCACATAGATAGACTTGGGCTCACGGGCGCTCAAGACCGGTAACCAATCCGTGAGAGGACGTGAGAGCTTCCAGTTTACTATATGTGGATGACCAATAGGGTTGATGAGTCTGAAATCCGGGATTTCGCTGACTCTAGTGTGAAGGATACCGGAAAGGATCGCCGGGGGCGGGAATGGACGTATCTGAATCGACTTGACCGATCGAGTAGATGACTTGCATTGGGCTAGGCTTTACTGTGACATGCGCCGCAAGATTGACCAAATGGTGATGTGAGACAGCGGTGACCGATTCCCCTTACCATGGTTTTGATGACTTTACCGATCTTCCCCGGGCATTCCCAAGATATGGAAATGGGAGAGTGACTGACAACCCAGAGAAGTACGGTGCTATGACTTAAAGCATGTCAACCTTAGAGACCAGCATTCATAGAGTTAGGCTCATATCTGCATCATATGTTCCATATCACATTGCATTATTATATGTTCTGAATGTGTATGATTTCTAATTATGGAATAACTTCCTTGCTGAGTTCTTCGAACTCATTCCTTTTGTGCAAATGTTTTAGATTACATTCCAGGTACCGAAGATTACGATGGCACCTCCTATGAGGCGGACTATGATTCCACATACTACCCTCTGGGTAGTGGCGTCGGTGAGGATTCGTATATTGGAGCCAAGGAGGATTATTATTCGCACCAGGGTTAGCCCCACAGTTGTGCGGGAGCGGCAGCGCTGGGTTTACTTCATCCGTACTGTTGAGGAGACTACTATTAGTATAGAAGAAACCCTAGCATAGTGCCCCATTCCCCTGGTGTATTTGTGGAACCATTGGTCTTGTAACTAACTTATCTTTGAGTTTACCTTTTGACACTTAGACATGTATTTGACGTTATCACACTTCTTTTCCGCTGTTCTGAGAGAGTGGTTATCATACCTTCTCTCACCCTTATGATTATGCTTTAATGTTATTGCCTTCCGCACTCTGATTTATTTAGTCTTATCTTATTCATGATATTTAGTATTAACTGTTTTTACCATTGATTATTACTGTTCATGATTGTGTTACCGTGTATGTGGGAGGCATGGACCTCAGATCATTGTTCCTTGGACTGTGGATCACATCCCGGGTATTCCAAATGGGGTACCGGCTGGGTGGATGTGACAGATTGGTATCAGAGCCCAAGATCAAGTGGAACCCCGACCACAGAAACGGTGACGGAACATTCCGAGTCACAGATCCGAAAGTGACTCAAGTGCTCCTAGAAGTGAATAATAGATAACCTGGACTAGAAACCAAAATATGGAAACATAACTTGACTCATGAATAAGACACAATAATATAGACAAAACAACTGAACTTCATTGATTTCATAGGGAAATTTTTACAAGTCTGAAAAAGAGAAATACATCCATAATGACATAAAAGAAAATTCCTAGTGATGTCTATGTAGGTGAACGACTCCTGCGATCTGTCTGATCCCTCCTAGATCTGAACTCCTCTTCCAACCGTGCAAACCTCTCACCGAGGGTGCACATGTGTAACTCCATCCTCTCCTCGCCGAGCCTCGATCCTCTCAAGAATAGAGTAAATCGACGACCGATGGGAAGCCACATCTGGAGCCTCAGAAGTCGTGTGTGATGGGCCTCCGACCTCAGTAAGTCGTGGAGCGGGAACCTCCTCATGCCTCGGAGCATCATCATGACCCTGATCATCATGACCCTGATCATCATCCTCACTATGCTCATCATCGTTACCACCGTCATCATCATCAGCTACTATCATCCTCTCGAGTCGTCATCTCCCGATGCATCATCGATATCATCCTCATCCTCTGATCTAACTGCATCCTGGAGCCCCATCTTCCTGATCAACCATGCACAAATGGGCTCACCTAAATCTCGACCCTGAATCATAGGTGTATGCTCCAAGTCCACACCAAAGTACTCAAAGATACGAGTCAAGAGTCGACCGAAAGCCAAGTTCCTATCCCCAGGAAACTCGATCCGATCAATCATGACATTTTGCATGATGTATGCTAAATCGATTTGTACTCCAAAGATACATACTATAAATGATCGGTGCCTCCATCGCCGACACTTTGCTATGATGCCCTGCCCTCGGAAGGATGTTTCGCCCGACGATGCGAGCGATAACTCTAGCTGAAGGACGCATCGCGGTACCACACCGGGGCACATAAACAATGTCATCCCATAGACTCATGCACACCTCGTATACCTCATAAGGAAGAAGCACCTCTGTGATATCTGTACCAGCAGGAATCCACCAACGAGAATCTCGTACGATCGGTACATCTAAGATGCGAGCCAGTGTCCTCGTGGTGAAACTGATCTCTCTACCTCCGACCATGGAATCTATGACAATCCTAGAACCATCCCTCGGATCATCCTCTATACGGTAAGTCAGATTACTATAGAAGTATCTGATAAGAGCTGGGTAGACTGGCTGTGCCATAGTGTATAAGTGAAGCCAATCCATAGCCTCTAATCTCTCTCGGATGCGAAATACCTCTAAATCATCCACATCCACCAATCGTCCGTGCTCGATCGGTATATCATGGAAATAATGCTCGTATAGAAACTCCGCCATAGGAGTAGTGAAATGCTCCTCGTCTATGACCTCAGCCCGGGGAACAAGTCCTCTACCCCTGTCCACTTGTCTCCCTCTTCTAGGCATGGTGTATCTGTTGAAACAAGGAAAGAAACTCATTTGGATTAGTCTTAGTGTATGATTGTTAGATGAAGGGCATTTTCGTAAATTTTCAGAAAATTCGATTTTTGGTGAAATTTTGGTTTGATCATTCTAACATATGCATAAGACCTACACAAGCATGCTAGAATACTTTATTTGGTGAAAATCCATCTTTTTGGCATATTCAAAGTGAAAATTCAGCAAGTAAGAGAGAAAAATCCCTCTTTTGGCTTGCATTTGTGATTTTTGAAAAATTGGAATTTGACCGAATGGAGAGTGGGAACACTTTACCCCTAGTAAATCAGTGTTGTAGAAATTTGTTTCATGTCAAAATTCCTTTTGGGTTGAAAATGAGACAAGTGCTTGTAAAGTTGAGTTTTTGTGAAATGAATAGTGTTTTGGTAACCAAAATGGATGCAATCTTGTGTTTGGAACATAATCTTATTTGAAAAGTTATGAAAACATGTTTCTAATCATGTATATGTATGATTCTAACCATTAGCTGCAAGTATTACTCAGTTTTATTGAAGAACACAACAATGGTGAACGAAGTTTATAAGAAAAGAGAAAAAGAAAGAGAACTTACTTGTGTAGATGATCAAGTGAGATTATCAAGAATGATTGAAGCCTTGAATCAAGTCCTAGCACTCTTGAAAACCCTAGAAAATCGCTTTCTCCAGAGCTAAACTCTAAATGGTTGAGTGAGAAATGAAAATGAAATGAGAAGTGGGCCCTTTAAATCTGATTTTCGCGCAGAATTTATTTTGGTCGATCATTTTGGTCGATACCATCGACCAAAAGCATCGACCAAAATCCTTCATTTTTCTGCATTGGGTTATTTTGGGAGTTTTTGATTCTTGGACTCATTTCCTTTGGATTTTGATCAATGCTAATTTATTTTACTGTTATATTGATAATTCTAACCATGATTTGGTTATCCTATTCGTTGGTCAAGTTGTCTTTGTCAAATTTGAAATTTTGGTATCCTTATCTTTGATCCTTGCAGAATGGTCTTACTTAGAAATCGTTTCGTCGGATCCGGAAGCAACGGAAACGAAGAAACCCCTGTTGGGGGCTCTGATCAGCAGACACAGGACGATAGCCACAACACGAATGGCATTCCTGGTGCCCCCGATATCGGAAGCTTTAGAGATATCGCCAGCGTCATGACCAACATGATGCAACAGCAGGCTGCCCAATTTAATCAAATGATGACTGGTTTTGCTACCCTTCGCAATGAGAACCGTGCCGGAATTGGAACTTCTGGAGCCGCAACCCCTCTTATGGAAAGATTCACCGGGACACCCCACACCCGTTTGACGGAAAGTTTCCTAAAGTTGCAAGTACCTTCCTTTACTGGTGTAACAAAGGACACCCTCTTTCCGAACAAGTGGCTTCGTGAGTTGGAGAAGGCCTTCAGACATTTGCAATGTTCTGATGCTCAAAAAGTGTTGTTTGCCGAGTAGAAGCTTCAGCAAGAAGCTGATGCATGGTGGGCTTCCACTAGGCCTATCCTTGAGACCTTGAATGGTGGTGTCGTTACCTGGGAGAAGTTTAAGGAAGCTTTTTGCAAGAACTACTTTCCGGAAGTTGTAAAGGACGCAAAGGAGGCCGAGTTCATGGCCTTAGTACAAGGTACTTTGTCTGTGCTTGAGTATCAGCAGAAATTTGAAGAACTTTTCTTCTTCGCCCCCGAGTCTATTAAGTCTGAAGAAGCCAAGGCGAAAAAGTTTTTCAAGGGTTTGCGACCTTCTATTAAGGCATACCTCACTGTCTTGCCTCTTGAAGGATATGCTCAGGTGGTTCAAAACTCGAAGAAGCTTGAAGAGAATGAAAAGGAAAATGCTCGAGTTCAGAAACCCTGGCAGCCTAGATCTTCTGGATTTGTGGACCGCACTGATCGGCGTTTTGCTAGACCTACTCCTTATCCTGCACCCGCCTTTCAGCCGAGACATGTTGGTCAGAATCCTAATTCCCTTCCTGTGAGCTATCATGGTCAGTCCAGTGGAGCCAGACCTCAGGGAGCTACTTATCCTCCTAGGCCGGGGATGGTGAATCCTAGACCAGCTTATCAGAGACCTCCCCCTGCTGCAGCTCCTATTGGACCGAAAGATACTACTTGCTTCCTCTGCAAGCAAGCAGGCCATTATGCTTGTTCTTGCCCCAACAAATCTGTGCAATCTCAAGCTCCTGTAGTGAAGAGTACTCCTGCTGCTACTTCGCCCCTCCCTCCGGCGAGTGTTTAGCATATCCGGTACCGAGCAAGACCCCCGCCACGATGTTGTAACAGTGTACTCTGTAGTAGCTTCTCTTCCCGCATTTGTATTATTTGATACGGGTGCAACACATTCATTCATATCATCTACTTTTGCCTTGAGGACTAACTTGACACCTCGATGTTTATCTAGTCATTTGTCTATTTGTACCCTCGTTGGATCTGTTGTTAAACTAGATAAAGTGTTAGAAGATTGTTCTATTTTGATTTGTGGAAGAAATCCGAAGGCAAACCTTGTATTATTTGACATGAGAGATTTTGATGTAATCTTGGGAATCGACTGGTTGACCTTCTACAATGCCGTGATCTTATGTTCCTCAAAGAAGATTCAGTTCCGTGTAGAAGAGAATTCAGTTTTCGAATTTCAAGGACAGAAGGGAAGATTTAGCAAAAAGACCTTGTCCACTCTAATGCAAGTCCATACCTTTTTGGGAAATGCTTCAATGCTGGAAGTAAGGTCGAGAGAAGAAGAGACTTGAAGAAGTCAGAGTTGTTAGTGAATTCCCTGATGTTTTTCCGGATGACTTGTCAGGTTTGCCTCCTGATAGCGAAGTTAAGTTTTCTATAGACTTAATTCCCGGAGCGGCTCCCGTATCCAAGGCCCCTTACGCAATGGCACCTACCGAACTCGAAGAGTTGCAAACTCAATTAAATGAACTCTTAGAGAGAGGTTTCGTGCAGCCAAGTGTGTCGCCTTGGGGAGCTCCGGTCTTGTTTGTAAAGAAGAAAGATGGTAGTATGCGTCTGTGCATTGACTACCGGGAATTGAACAAGCTGACAATCAAGAACAGATATCCTTTGCCTCGGATTGATGACCTTTTTGATCAGTTGAAAGGTGCTGCTATCTTTTCAAAGATTGATTTGAGATCGGGATATCACCAGCTGAAGGTGAAGTCAAGTGACATCCTTAAGACAGCGTTCAGAACAAGGTACGGACATTATGAATTTAAAGTGATGCCTTCCCGCCGTGTTCATGGATCTCATGAACCGAGTATTTCACGATGTACTCGATAAATTTGTAATCGTCTTCATTGATGACATCTTGATTTACTCAAAGAATGAGGAAGAGCATGCGGAGCACCCGAATCGCACGTTGCAAAGGTTGAGAGAAAAGAAACTCTATGCTAAATTTAGCAAGTGTGACTTCTGGCTCTCAAGTGTAGTGTTTCTTGGCCATGTTGTTTCAGCCGAGGGTATTCGTGTTGACCCAGAGAAAGTCCAAACTGTTACTGATTGGGAAAGACCAAAGACCGTGACCGAGATAAGAAGTTTTCTTGGATTAGCAGGATACTACCGGAGATTCATTGAAAACTTTTCTAGGTTGGCTGCCCCTATGACTAAGCTAACTAGAAAAGAGGAGAAGTTTGTCTGGATCGATTCTTGTGAGAAGAACTTCGAAGAGCTGAAAGTTAGATTGACAAGCGTGCCGGTTCTGACTATACCTGATAGTTCCGGTGGATTGACGGTCTACACTGATGCTTCTAAAATCGGTTTGGGCTGCGTGTTGATGCAACACGGAAAGGTAGTGGCTTATGCCTCTCAACAACTAAAGGATTATGAGCGGAACTACCCCACTCATGACTTAGAGCTTGCAGCTATTGTATTTGCTTTGAAAATTTGGAGACACTATCTATACGGTGAGAAGATCGCCATCTTCATGGATCATAAAAGTTTGAAATACTTCTTTACCCAGAATGAGTTGAATATGAGACAGAGAAGATGGTTGGAGTTGGTCTCTGACTATGATTGTGACATCCAGTACCACCCGGGTAAAGAAAATGTAGTAGCAGATGCTCTTAGTAGAAAGAGTCAAAGAAAAGAGTTGGATTTAAATGCTTTGAGTCGGCCTTTGTTGTCCTCAATGGAAAGATTTGGTTTGGAAGTGATCCCTAAGGGTTCGGATTGTATTCTCTATGCCATGACTGCAAGATCCTCCCTTAGAGATAGAATTGTTGCCTTGCAAAGTTCTGATCAAGAGTTGAAAGAGAAGATTGATAAGATTGCCTCGAATTCAGAAATGGACCCTGCTTTAGTACATCTACGGATGGTACATTATTGTTTAGAGGTAGACTCTGTGTGCCCGCTGTTGATGAAATCAAGAAAGAAATATTGAAAGAAGCACACCAGTCCATCTTTACAATACACCCTGGAAGTACCAAAATGTACAAGGACTTAAGGGAACATTTTTGGTGGATTGGTTTGAAAGCAGATGTCGAAGACTTTGTTGCCAGGTGTGGAACTTGCCAACGTGTGAAAGCTGTTCACCAACCCCCATCTGGATTACTTCAGCCCCTTCCTATTCCTAGTTGGAAGTGGGAAGATATCTCAATGGACTTTGTGACTAGCTTGCCACGGACGAGTAAGGGAAATGACACTGTGTGGGTGATTGTTGATAGGTTGACTAAATCAGCCCATTTCATTCCTATGAAGATCACCTACTCTTTGGATAAGCTAGCTAGACTTTATGTGGACAATGTAGTTCGTCTACATGGAGTACCAGTGAGTATCGTTTCGGACCGTGATCCTAGGTTCACCTCAAGGTTTTGGAATGGATTGCAGAAAGCCTTGGGAACCCAATTGAATCTGAGTACAGCTCATCACCCACAGTCTGATGGACAATCTGAGCGGACAATTCACATTCTTGAAGACATGTTTAGGTCCTGTGTGGTTGACATGGGTGGAAATTGGGATGAACACCTAGCCTTAGTCGAGTTTGCCTATAACAACAGTTATCAAGCAACAATAGGCATGGCTCCGTTTAAGGCTTTGTATGGTAACACTTGTAGAACACCCTTGTATTGGACTGAGACCGGTGAAAGAAAAGTCTTAGGTCCAGAGATGATTGAAGCTACCAGTGATATGGTTGACATGACTCGGGAAAGGATTAAGTCTGCTCAATCTAGACAGAAGTCGTATGCTGACAAGAGAAGAACCGACTTAGAATTTCCAATTGGAGAGAAAGTCTTCCTTAAAGTATCACCTATGAAAGGGGTGACAAGATTCAATGTGAAAGGAAAGCTTAGTCCCCGCTTCATTGGACCTTTTGAGATTCTGAAAAGGGTTGGACCGGTAGCATACCGCTTGGCCTTGCCTCCGTCACTTGCTGGAGTTCACAATGTGTTCTGTGAAACCCAGCCCTAACCTTGACCCGGAAACCTTGTTGTTTGTAGGTCCGATGACCCGAAGTAAAGTAAGAAGTCAGCTTTGGGCCATCCCAGTAGAGGGCTTGGTGTCTGGCTTTGAATCCATGAAGGTTGATGATGAGGTTCTATTTATGGAAACTGAATCCTGATGAAGATCTAATTAGTTGATGGACTTGGAGTGCTCTCTATCTTGGTTTGAAGGCATTTCTACCTATTAGGTAAGTCACTTGACTTGTGTGCAAAACCCCTTTAGGTTTGGATTTGATCTGGACCTTCAATTCCCTGTTTTGGTCTTGCTGTCTGCATTGGTCGACTGATTGGTCGACTGGACCAGTCGACCAATCCACTCGACCAATGAGTGCTGTCTTTGGCAATTAGGTTGTTCTTGCTCTATTTAAGTCCAATCTCGAGTCCACTTCGTATTTGCTGCCTCCAAACCCTCTGGAACGAACCAAAGACCTCTGCAAGTCATCTCTCTTGCATCCTTGGTGTTTTCTTGACGGATCTTCGTCGGAACTCTTCTTTTTGCATCAAAAGGTATGTCTACTCTCTCTTCTTCTCCTCCATCTTTGTTTTTCTTTCCTTTTTGAGTTGAGACAGTAGAAGAGATGCTGCATCCTCTGTTGCAAACATCTCTGAACATGTTCTCATGATCATCCTAAGGATTTAAGGCTAGAACAATGATCTTAACCATGATCATTGCAAGCTTTTGAAGGATTCATGATCAAACCATGATTTAATCTCTGTTGATCTTCTAATCTGAATTCTGATCTCTTTGGATCTTCTTTTATTGATCATGTTAGTGGTTAATGGTTGTGTTTTCTTTCCATGATCCATAATCCATAGAATTCTAGTTGTTCTCTTCTACCTTACTATGTGTTCTTCATGATGCATGATAGTTACATATATGGTAGGTTTTATTTCCTTATTTAGATTTATGCTTCTAAGCCTTATTCCATGAAGACCTATGTATGTTTTCATGTTTTCATTACCGAAAGCAATGATCCATCCTCCTATTGTTCTTGTCTTTGTTTTCTATTTCAAATTCATCAAGATCCATGTTTGGGTTAAATATGGTAACTTTTTGTTTCCTAATTTGGATCTTGATACCTTGTTTGGATTAGTGTTTTGAGGTCCCCTATATGTTAGAGTACTACTGATGTAGTCTACCCCTTGATTAGTACCCTTTTGAACCACCAAATTCGGATTTCATATCTTAAAACTCTGATTTTATAGGCTACTGTCTGCATTGGTCGACTGATTGGTCGACTGGACCACTCGACCAATCCACTCGACCAATGAGTACAGCAACTCCAGATTTGGTCTGTTTCGGATGTTTTGATATCTTTTCTGTTAGGGATCTTTCCTAATATGTTGTATATACTTGTTTAGGACCTTCTTCTCAAGTTTGCCAAGATCTTACTTGATTTCTTAGGATTCTTTGCGAGTTATAAAAGGTAAGGATGGTTATTTCCTTAATTACATAGATAGCATGAATCTAGTTTCTATATTTGAATATCATTAATATGTTTCCTAAATTAGATTTTTACAATGATATACTACTGTTGCATAACTTTGATTACAGTAGCATTACTTATTCATATTGAGTTGATTCATGTATGATTTACTTACCAATGTTATACAAGTGATTGTAATTACTGATTTCTTTCCATATATGGAGTTACCATATATGTGATGATATGAATTGATGCATGTGTATGCTTACGTATGGTTTGGAAAGGAGAGGTGTCCTTTCGACACTTCTGTCCTTGGACTACTACGGGAATATTATGGGATGTTTCCGGAGATGCCCTCTGGACACCTTCCTAAACTGTTGGATGACATATCTAGGATTGTCTAGTAGTGTTTGGCTAGGATGTCCTGTTATGTCAGACCCTAATCGGAGGGGTATTGAGACCGAACGACCCGTGGTAGCAATGGGGATTCATGGGCGCTCAAGACCGGTAACCAACCCTGTGAGAGGACAGGAATCACATTGTGGGGGCCATTTATTGGTAGGGTTGCATATGATTAGACTTGGGCTCACGGGCGCTTAAGACCGGTAACCAACCCGTGAGAGGACGTGAGAGCTTCCCGTTTACCATATGTGGATGATCAATAGGGTTGATGAGTCCGTAGTCCGAGTTGGTCGGTGCCATAGGATACGCTGACTCTAGTGTGAAGGATACCGGAAAGGATCGTCAGGGACGAGGAATGGAAGTATTTGGATCCGACTTGATGTAACCAAGTAGAAGACTTGCATTTGGCTAGGTTTTACCCCGACATGCGCCAAGTACTTATGCCAAATGGTTGTGAGAGAGTGTGTTGACTTAACCCCCTGCCAAGGTTTGTCTCGAGGGATGAAGGACCCATTACCAATCGGCTGCTCAAGACCGGTGAAATGATCCGTGAGAGAATCCAAGATATCTTAAATGGTTGAGGATGTGAGTGGACTTTCCTAAAGAAGTACGGTGCTATGACTTAAAGCATGTCTGCCAATAGAGACCAGCATACATAGAGTTAGATTCATTCATTCATTGTTTGTCTCATATCATATTGCATTTATGTTTGTTCTGGAATCCTGCCATTTATGTTATTATGGATTTTAATCGCCTTCTTCGAGTTTCTTTGAAACTCATTCCTTTATTGTACAATGTTGTTAGACTATCCTGCAGTCTTGAGTACTATGACGGTCCCTATGAGGAAGCGCAAGGCGAAGAGACATATCTCCGGGGAAGGTGATTGCGGTTACCACAATTACTCTGAAGATCCCGCGAGTGGTTATGCTCCGTACGATGCTTAGTCCGACCATTGAGTGGAAGCGTCCTTGTGCTATTTATGAGATCTATACCTACAAGGATGTCGTCTATAAAGTGGAGAATAATTTAGTTACCCAATGTACTTGCTACTGGGATTAGATTTTGTCTAGTTTATTCTTTAGAGCTACTTTTCCGCTGGATGTAAAGTGGGATTTTTGCTTCACTTTACTTATCTGTTTGATACTCTGATTATATCTATTATTCTGATTCGTTTATGATTCATTCTTTCATTATTGGATCTATGATTTATCTTCCACACTCTTGTTATGATTGTTCATGATTATGTTATTGTTTATGTGGGAGGTTGATCACTCGATACCTGATCTTCGGGCTGTGGATCACACTCTCGGGTATGCCAGATAGGGTACCGGCTGGGAGGGCGTGACATGTTCCATGTTTCAATGCTTCAGAAATACCTAGAAAACTCGGAACACATACTACAACAAGCACCCGAAGGACTTAGTGCTGATCTTTCTTATGATGAAGGACCAGCCGAGATCCTAGATAGAAAGGACAAGCAGTTGCGGAATCGCACCATCCCTCTGGTGAAGATCCGATGGAAAAACCATACCCCTGAAGAAGCTTCATGGGAGAAAGAATAAGACATGAAGGAGAAGTTTCCTCATCTTTTTGGAAGCACAGGTACACTTTCAATTTCGAGGACGAAATTCTTTTAAGGGGGGGGAGAATGTAATATCCAGCCCTATTCTAACCTTGACCCTGACCCGGATCCACTGTTGTATTCATGTCCGAGGACCCGAAGCAGTGGAAGAAGAGATCTATGGACCATCTTGATTGATGATCATGATTCGGAGACCGAGCCCATGGACATTGACAATGATACCCCTTGCTTAAATGCATTGTCAGGGTTTAAGGAAAATCTGTGCATCGGAGAAGATTAATATGGTTGATGTACCAAATGACCTCCTGTGCACAATCCGAAGGTATTCCCCGAAACTAAACTTCTTGATTGAATTGTGGAAGAAAACCTCACTCAATTTGACCTTGTATAGCCTTTCAAATCCCTACTTGAAGTTGCTGATCTAAACCTGAGTTTTCTGCTGAAATCATCTTGGTCGATCATTTTGGTCGATACCATCGACCAAAAGCATCGACCAAAATGTCCCAGTCTGCCAAGTTAATGATTCCATGGAATATTCCTTTTCTATTTAATATGACCTCGAGCCTTGAGCCTTTTGCAATCATTTTTCTCACCTGGGAACGTGGGGAGAGCTTCCCAAAGCAGCTCCTTGGTTAGTGTGAAGGGTATCTCATCCAAGACACTTAGTTTATCATTGATTCTTGCATTCATCTTCTACACTAAGGTAAGACTCTTCATTCCACTCTCTACCCTACCATTTTCTACTCCTTTCTATTGTCATCTTGCTGATGGGACATTTGGAATGGTGTTGCAACCTTGCAACCACCACTCCAAGTGCCTACTCATGCTCAATCCATGATTCCCTTAGCCATTCATTGATGCTAATGCTTATATCTCATGCCTAGCATATGTATTCCATGCTTTACCTATTAACATCATACCATTTGATATCAAACTGAGCTATAAAGTGTATTATGTTCATGTTTAACATTGCCATATGATTCCAATCGAATTTCTATTAGTTCCTCTAGCTATTGCATGCTATTCCTCATCAATGCAATCAATTCCAACTCATGCCATGATGTTTATCACTTGAACTTGATAGCTCAAATTGGGGCTTTTTAATTAGACCATTGGATTGTGTTAATTCCTTGATTTATAGTGTCCTACTACTGTTGTTAAGTATGCCTCCAAGTTCCAGATTGATCCGAACACCGGAAGACTCATTTCGGACAAAAAATCCCCAAAATCCACTATTCCGCCTTGAGGACTATTTTGGTCGATCATTTTGGTCGATACCATCGACCAAAACCATCGACCAAAGTTGTTGTCTTGACAGCAACCTTGGTCGATTTTGACTCGAATGACATCCGATCTTCCCGACTTCTTTTCTAACTTATTATTGATGTTTGTTTAGGGCCTTAACACTTCTATTGGACTATTCTTGGTATTCTCAATTCATCATCAACTCATCCAAGGTAAGGATGGTTATATCCATAAACATATAAGTCATCAAATATTGAACTATGCTTTATTCAAAGAATGAAGTCCCTAAATTCTTTCAATCATTATGATCTTGATACATATGTGTTGGAACAAGTAATATTTAAATCTTTATACAATTGTTGTGTTACTCTATCATTTTGATTTGCTTATGTTTATAATGATTCGTTTCAATATCATTATTTGAGTACTATTATGAATATGCATTGGATGCATGAGAAATGATGAGATCTGATGTGTGATTGCTTACGTATGCCTTGGGATTGGAGGGTGTCCTACTGACACTTCTGTTCTTGGGCATCGGAGGGAATAGTATGGGATATTCTCCGATGGTGCCTATCGACACTCTCCTGAGTTATTGGATGACATACATAGGAGTGTCTAGTGGTGTGGCTAGGTTCATCCTTGTCGTGTCAGACCCGAATCGGAAGGGCATTGAGACCGAACAACCCGTGGTAGTGTATGGTTGGATGGGCGCTCTAGGCCGGTAGCCAACCCGGTAGGGGACATAAACCATGCTACGGATACCTGAAAGGGGCCATTTATTGGTAGAGTTGCATATGGATAGACTTGGGCTCACGGGCGCTCAAGACCGGTAACCAATCCTTGAGAGGACGTGAGAGCTTCCCGTTTACTATATGTGGATGACCAATAGGGTTGATGAGTCCGAAATCCGGGATTTCGCTGACTCTAGTGTGAAGGATACCGGAAAGGATTGCCGGGGGCGAGGAATGGACGTATCTGAATCGACTTGACCGATCGAGTAGATGACTTGCATTGGGCTAGGCTTTACCGTGACATGCGCCAGATTTGATCAAATGGTGATGTGAGAGAGCGGTGACCGATTCCCCTTACCATGGTTTTGATGACTTTACCGATCTTCCCCGGGCATTCCCAAGATATGGAAATGGGAGAGTGACTGACGACCTAGAGAAGTACGGTGCTATGACTTAAAGCATGTCTACCTTAGAGACCAGCATTCATAGAGTTAGGCTCATATCTGCATCATATGTTCCATATCACATTGCATTATTATATGTTCTGAATGTGTATGATTTCTAATTATGGAATAACTTCCTTGCTGAGTTCTTCGAACTCATTCCTTTTGTGCAAATGTTTTAGATTACATTCCAGTGCACCGAAGATTACGATGGCACCTCCTATGAGGCGGACTATGATTCCACATACTACCCTCTGGGTAGTGGCGTCGGTGAGGATTCGTATATTGGAGCCAAGGAGGATTATTATTCGCACCAGGGTTAGCCCCATAGTTGTGCGGGAGCGGCAGTGCTGGGTTTACTTCATCCGTACTGTTGAGGAGACTACTATTAGTATAGAAGAAACCCTAGCATAGTGCCCCATTCCCCTGGTGTATTTGTGGAACCATTGGTCTTGTAACTAACTTATCTTTGAGTTTACCTTTTGACACTTAGATATGTATTTGATGTTATCACACTTCTTTTCCGCTCTTCTGAAAGAGTGGTTATCATACATTCTCTCACCCTTATGATTATGCTTTAATGTTATTGCCTTCCGCACTCTGATTTATTTAGTCTTATCTTATTCATGATATTTAGTATTAACTGTTTTTACCATTGATTATTACTGTTCATGATTGTGTTACCGTGTATGTGGGAGGCATGGACCTCAGATCATTGATCCTTGGGCTGTGGATCACATCCCGGGTATTCCAAATGGGGTACCGGCTGGGTGGATGTGACATCATCAGTTATTCTTCCTCTCGCCAATTGTCCGAGTTTTTGATTGATATTGGCCAATTCTTGACCAATATGCGCTGATCGATCTCCGAGGACAAGATCATTCTCCAATGCCGCACGCCTGATAGTTGGTGAGTGAATTTGTACTTCAGCACCCAACCTCGTATTTGAATCGGTCGTGCTTCCTTGTGGTCCTTCAAACCGATCAACTCTCCTAGGGATTCTCCAGTTCCCCTAGGTTCTCTTTCTCGCCACCGATCGCCTTCCCGAAAATTCTGACCGACATTCTGGTCATCGATTAGTCTTTGCTCCCTTTGTAATGCGCGCCTTCCCGTATCACGGTGATCAGGTGCTTGCGATGCCACCACCTGTCTGATCAGCGTATGGAGCGTCTGACTCACCTCCAATAACTGGAGTTTCAGTTGGTCCAGTTGATACTGGAGTGGATCTGGAAGATTATTACCTCCATATCCACCATCTTCCCGTACTTCAAGAGGTCGACTTCCCTCTGGGATATCTGGATTATTTGCACCAAGAATTTGAACACCAGCATCTCGTTGGGCCGCAGTAGCCGCTGCTGCTGCTACCGCTGCCGATGATCTAGTAACCATGGCTTTCTAAAGCGTTTCCCACAGACGGCGCCAAATGATGCGTCCAAAATCTGTTTAGCCCTTAGATCTCCTGTGGATGACCTGCAAAAATGATCGTCAGATGTGGCCTAACCGCTGGGATCGGGAGTCCACCTCCGAAGGCTAAGTCAGTTGATGAACTTAATCACAAACGACTCTGCTTGAGTACAGAGCTAAGGAATGAATAATGGGAATACGATTCAGATTGTATGTGTCCTTCTACCTTGTGGGTAGGTGATGTCTTATATAGAGTGTGCCTTCGAATCTCCTTCGTTGGATGTATTTGAGCCTTCTTCGGATAGCCGTCAGATCTTTAACGGATAAATCCATTGAGTAATAGATCCCTACTAGGTTGGTCTAGTAGATGACTCCTTTGATAATACGATCGTTATATGGTAGTTATCCATATAACAGCAATAAGCATTAGCCGCAAATGCTGCTACCCGTCTCTTTGACTTTTAGTCCATTTTGATCGTAGCGGATTAGGGCGTGCTTGTGACTGAGTTAGTTTTCTTCCTCAGCAAGCTACCTTTTGGACCCAGCCCGCTCGGAAGCGAGTCCATTCCTTTTGTCCTAACCGGGGTCGAGGGTCGAACCAAGATTGAACCGGGTTCGGTTATATTTTCTCCATATCACCTGGATATCGCTACTTTGCTCTCTTGTTCCTTAGTGTTAGTGTAAGAACTCATCAAGCCTTTTACTAAACTAAAATGGTTCTTCAATCCACACTAAAACGTAGCAATTTAAGAATTTACAGGACATCATATCCAAAACTCAAATAACAAACTGATTTCATAACCAACCAACTTTAGGCACCAAACTAACCTCAAATCCTATTTCGAAACTCAAACGTCATTGCTAATGCTTAAACCCTTTTATCAGTTGGCCAAAAAAAAAAAAAAACCTTTTATCTCGTTATATCCTGAGTACACATTCATAAAGCTCAACATTCATAAGTTGATCAATTTGGGATCGTGGATAACAGCCTTTGGGGCAAGCTTTGTTGAGGTCGATGCAGTCTGTTTACATTCTTCACTTACTAACCTTCTTTACCATCATGACGTTTGCCAACTGGGTCGGACATTTTATGGGTTTAATGAAACTAGAAACGCTCCAATTTCTCGATCTCTGGCTTGAGTGTATCATGCTCCTCAGCCAAGGATTCCGGTCTATAAATGACCTGTTTAGCCTTTTCGCTGGTCCAGAGGCTATATTGGACTACTCTCCTATCAATTCCTAACATATCTTCATCTGACCATGCAAGCACTTTCGCATTCTCACAACGGAACAGCTTGGTCTTGAAGTCGGAACCTGTCATAGTTCCTCGGGTTGGATTCTGCGCGCTCAATTGCACCTTTCCAGTTTTTAGACCGGTGGAAATTATAAATAGTAATATATTAAAAAATTATTTTATTTATATGGTTCTGGTAAAGTAAACAGCAGCAGTTGTCCCATGTCCCCAAACTTTAGTGACATGGGAGAAGCACGAGACCAAGCATGTGAAGTTTTATATAATCTTCTACCAAGAAATGCGAGTTGTAGAATACCAAAAAAACAAACAGTTTGACTGGCCCTTGTGTTTGGGAAAGATCAGCCATGCTTTGGTTCTGATTTTCTTTCTTTTTATTCGGGTTATGGGGAGAAGTGGGTGAGACCCAAGGTTCCTTGTCTAGTGAGGTTGTAGCCTCTTCACCAGACCAAGGTGAACATGAACCACAGCCCATTTCCTATATAAGAAGGCCTTGCCCAGTGCTTCCCGTTCAACACTGCAAGAGCCTCATTAGTCACAGAAAAGTAAAGAAAGCCAAGCATTGAGGAGTGATCAGTAGAAGTCACAAGCATTAGAAGAAGATGAAGATGAGTAGTGCTTCTATGGGAACTTCTAAAAGAAGGTTGTCAAGCAGAGGACTAGGTGGTGGCCTCCTCAGAGAGCAGAGGGGTAGGCTTTACATAATCAGAAGATGTGTAGTCATGCTCCTTTGCTGGCATGATTGAAATGTTGGTGATTACAACATGTCTTCTCACCTTAGTTCTTCACTAGTTGTCAGGGCGTCGCAATGCTTTTTTTCTTTTTCCTTCTCTTTCAACTGTAAATACCAGAAGACAGATGCTTAAGAGAACTACAAACTTCTGTAACTGTGTTATATGCTCCTCTGAGCATTTTTTTTTGTGCACTGAAAATACTAGTTCCATTCCTGTTTGACAAACCAATTTTGTGCACTGGAAAACTCATTCTTTGTACTCAAGAATGTTTTGAGCTTTTCCTTAAAAAATAATTTTTTTCTGGGTGAGATTTATGCATGTCTGCAAGTCTGATAAAACTGATTCCAGAGTTAGCTTCTATTTTAAAATCATGATACGTTGATCATGGCTAATTTACCACGTCATGATTCATATCATGGGAGACCAATATGCATCTGCCTTTAACTATGAGTTCTTTGATTGGATAAGCTAGATAGATATGTGATATGGGAAAATATCGGTGAACCAGGTCCATCCTTGGTTCAGCCATCAACCCCGGTCGGAGACAAACCGACCAAGTTAGGTTCGGGCAAACCGGGTTCGAAGATGGCGTGTTCAGGAAGAAACCAAGTATGGTCAACAAGCAAGCACGAGTTCGAAATTCTCGGGATGAATAACCCGTCAAAGAGATGGTTATCAACACTCGCGGGAGTGGACGATCGTGCCAACTTGAATAGCCGCTATGCCCTAATTTCAAGATCGTGCAACCAGGGGAGGTTATCCATTACCCCACTAACGAGCATAACCGTCAAGATCTGACGGTCATTAAAAGAAGTCATGTACGAGTTCAATGGACGAGATTAAGAGGTAAACTCTATATAAGTCAAAACCTACGTACAAAGAAGGTATCTGAATCATATTCTCAATTATCGTATTCTTATTTTAGCTCTACAATTAGCCAGAGCCTTTGTGATCAGTTCATTAACTGACTTAGCCATCGGAGGTGGACTTCTGACCCCCACGGTCGGGCCACATTTGACGATTGTTTTGCAAGTCATTATCAGGTGATCTAAGGGCTAAGCAGATTTTGGACGCATCATGTGGCGCCGTCTGTGGGAAACGCTTCAAAAAGTCATGGTTACCAGGTCAGCAGCAGTCGTAGTTGCGGCGGCTCAGCGAGATGCTGATGTTCAACTTCCTGGCGGGAATAATCCAGAAGATATCCCTGAAGGAAGTCGAGCTCGTGAAGGATGAGAAGATGGAGGATGAGGGGGTAATTATCAATCAAACCCTCTGAATCCTCTCCAGCAACAGTTAGATCAAATGCAGCTCCAATTCTTGGAGATGAACCAGACGCTTCGTACATTGGTTAGACAGGTGGTAGCTCCACAGGCTCCTAATCATCAGGATGCCAGAAAGCGTGCAGGAGAAGAAACGCTTATACCGGCGCTGTGAGGGCATTCCCCGCATGGAGATAGGCAACCGGCAAGCGGCCAAAATTATGGCCGGAACCTGCGCGGGAATTCCCGAGAGCGAGGTAGAGAGCGACGAATAGGAGAGCTACCTAGAAGAAATGATCAGTACGTCCAACCGCAATCAAGCCGAACTGGGTCGGTAACGAGGTTGGGTAGGGGAGTATGCACTCACTCGCCAACCTCAAAGCGCTCGGGTCGAGAAAGTTATCGGACCGGTGGCAGACGTTCGGTCCGCATTAGTCAGGAGCTTGTAGATATTAATCAAAGGTTGGGATTGCTCTCCCGAGGGAGGATGGCCGATGACATCTATTCGGTCATCCGGAAGACCCCTTTCGTTGAGGCAATTGCTAGATTTGTGTTTCCTCACAATTTCAGGCTCCCAACTTTCTCTTCATTCGATGGTTTGGGAGATCTTGTCGCCCATATCAGCTATTATCAGCAGACTATGGCTGTGGCTGGCAACTCAGACAAAATCCTTTGCAGGGTGTTCGGTTCATCTTTTGACCGGTGCGGCGCAGAAGTGGTTCTCAAATCTTCCTTCGGGAAAAATTGCCGATTTTGAGGAATTGGCGCGAAAATTCATTGGCCGTTTCCAGATTGGAATCCAGATAAAAAAGATGGAGGAAACTCTGTTTACTACAAGCAAGGGAAAAATGAATCAATTCGGGAATACCTGAAAAGATTCAACAAAGTTACTATGGAGATTGAGAACCTGGATGAATAGGTAGCTAAAACTGCTTTGTTCACTGGACTCACGAATTGGAGACTCTTAGAGTTATTACTTCAGGACATGCCAACTACTCATGCTGAATTGGTGCAAAGATGTCAAAAGCAAGCAGAAGTAACGGAGATTCTGGATGCACGTCAGGGGGACACAAAGGCTTCTACCAAAGAAACAAAGGCTCCTGAAAAAAGACAGAAGCCTAAGCAACCCAACAATGATCGAGCCCGAAGGCCTCGTCCGGCGTGGAGGCAACGTTCACCCAATCAGGGCGAGTACACAGCATTATATACTCCTCGGTCAGAGATACTAAATATTATTAAGAGACAAGATATCCTGAAATGGCCACCGAAGGGCGTATCCAAACCTGGAGAACGCAACATGGAAATGTATTGCCGTTTTCATAAAGATTATGGGCATTATACTAATGATTGCAGACATCTGAAGGCCGACATTGAGAAATTGATTTCTCAAGGACATCTCTTGAGTTTCATTAAAGGTCGACCACCAGAGCCAAGAATAGCTGTTAAGAAGAGGGATCGTTTGGGAAGCCAAGAGCGACAAGTCGAGCCACCCAAGTCAAAAAAGGGAAAGGAAGTCGTTGGTGCTAGCCGATCCCCTATCCTAACCATTTTTGGGGGACCTGAACCGGAGTCACTCAGCAAACTGAAGGCCAAATCTAAGTTCGTTGGAACTAGAGAAGTGCAGAAGCGAAAAGGCCGAATGGTGAAAGTTCGATCACCTTCGATGACGAGGACGAAAGAGGTATTTGCACACCTCACGATGATGCCATAGTTATCAAGGTGGAGATTGGATGTTGGGAAGTACACAAAGTATTGGTTGATACCGGCTCTTCCGTAGATCTTTTGTCTTACGAAGCCTATCAGAAATTGAAGATCGAAGAGGACTTGATGAAGCCATCATCCACACATCTGTATGGATTTGCTGGATCGTCGGCTGTGGCGGAAGGATTGGTTCAACTGGATCTTTCGGTCAAGAATTTCCCCAAGGAAACCACCATTCGGGTGAATTTCCTGGTGGTTCGAGAGCTTCCGGCGTATAATGTTATACTCGGCAGACCATCTTTGACAAAGCTAGGAGCGGTGGTCTCAACGAAGCATAAAGATCAAGTTCCCCATTGATAAGGGAATTGGTCAAGTATCTTCTGATCAAAGAATCTCCCAATAGTGTTACGTAGCTTATTTGAAGGACAAGGAGGGCCCGAAGAAGGCCACATCATTACCAATTGAGGTATGTGACGATCGAGATGAGGAAGAGATGCAAAGACCTGAGCCAGTAGAGAAATTGGAACGAATCCAACTGGATCCCGAGGACGAAAAGACAACAACTAGTAGATGGAGGAGTTCAAGTCAAAATTGAAGATTTTCCTTCGGGAAAATAGAGATGTATTTGCATAGTCTGCTGAAGACATGCCTGGAATAGATCGGCAAGTAGCAGAACACAAGCTTTGGATAGATCCGAAAGCCAAGCTGGTAATCCAAAGAAGAAGAAACTTTTCAATTGAAAAGCATGAGGCTATCAGAAGTGAAGTTGAGAAGTTGAAGAATTCAGGTTTCATTGAACTTATTGAATGCCCGACTTGGTTGACTAATGTGGTGATGGTCAAGAAGGCTAATGGAAAGTGGAGGATGTGTAATGACTACACGGACCTCAACAAATCTTGCCCGAAAGACTGTTATCCCGTGCCTCAGATAGATCTATTGATAGACGCAATGGCAGGATATGAGACTCTAAGTTTTATGGATGCATATTTGGGATACAACCAGATTCTTATGAATTAGGAGGATGAAAAGTTTACTGCTTTCATGACCGATCGTGAAAGTTTCTATTACAAGGTTATGCCATTCAGCTTAAAGAAAGTTGGAGCAACATATCAGAGAGCAGTGAACAAAATTTTCAAAGACCTGATTGCAAAAAATATGGAAGCTTATGTAGACGATATGTTGGTCAAGAGTATAGCACGCTGGGGCACATTGCTGATCTTGCAGAGGTATTTTCGGTACTACGGAAATACCAAATGAAGCTAAACCCAGAGAAATGCGCGTTCGCGTATCCTCGGGAAAATTCTTAAGTTTCATGGTATCTCAAAGAGGCATAGAGGCTAATCCAACCAAAATACAAGCTTTGATTGACATGGAACCCCCAAAGACCATTCAAGACATGCAATATTTGATAGGAAGAGTAGCTGCGCTGAACCGCTTTATCTCGCAATTCGGAGAAAAATGTCTACCTTTCTTCAAAGCCTTGAAGGATTTAAGGGGAAGCAAGGAAGCCCGATGGACGGACGAATGTCAAAAGGCATTCGAGAACTTGAAAGAAACTCTTGGCAAGCCACCTCTCTTGTCTCGACCGAAGAAAGGAGAAACTTTACAAGTCTATTTGGCCACTTCATCCTCAGCTGTAAGCGCAATTCTCGTTCGGGAGAAGGAAAGGAAGCAATGGCCTATCTATTTTGTTAGCCATGTGATCCTAGATGCAGAAATGCGGTATTCCTAGATTGAGAAGCAGGCTTTGGCTCTGATGATTGCGGCCAAAAAATTACGACCATACTTTCAAGCACACCTGATAGAGGTATTAACAAATTTTCCTTTAAAGAAAGTTCTTCATAAGCTTTATTTGTCTGGAAGAATGGTGTCATGGTCAGTTGAGCTTGGTGAATTCCAAGTGAATTTCAAGTCATGAACAACAATCAAGGCACAGGTGTTAGCAGATTTTGTCGTAGAAACCACGACTCCAATCGAACAAGAGACCGAACCATGTATCCCAATCATGTGGGAAGTATACATTGGCGGTTCAAGCAATAAGCATGGGGCTGGAGCAGGTATTATACTTAAGAGCCCAGCAGGTTTCATCATTCGGTACGCGTTGAGATTCGCATTTGAAGCAAGCAACAATGATGCCGAATTTGAAGCCTTGATAGCCGGACTCCGTTTGGCGAAAGCCCTGGCAATAGCCCATGTCACTATCTACAGTGATTTGCACTGATAGTTAATCAGGTGCAAGGGGAGTACGGCGTGAAGGAGCTCCGACTGCAGAAGTATCAAGAAATTGTGCGAGCATTACAAAAAGAATTCAAATATCTAAAGGTGTGTAAGATCCCGAGGAAGGGGAATACAATGGTGGACGAACTCTCAAGATTGGCTAATGCCAAGGAGAAGACGCTAGACCCTTCGGTCTATATAGAAGAGTTAGCCCTTCCGAGCAACCAAGAAAATGAGATATCTTATATCGAAGCTGTAAAATCCAGCTTTTACCTAACCTTGACCCGACCCGGTCATTGTTGTGTTTGTAGGTCTGAAGACCCGAAGTGATGGTAGGAGGGACTTGTGGGCCCTACTGGTTGATGACGTAATGTCGGAACTCCAGTTTATGGACATTGATGATGCTACTCCTTCCTTGAGTACATTACCAGTGTTAGGTTAGAATCTGCGCACTGATGAAGAGTGAGACAGTTGAGATATCAAATGGACTCCGGTACAAAATCCGAAGGTACTCCCTAAAACTAGACCTCTTGAGTGAACTGTAGGAGAAAACCTCATGCAAATTGACCTTGTATAACCCTCCAAGTCCGCACCTAAAGTTGCTGAACTATTCTGTGAAATTCTGCAGAAACTGTTTTGGTCGATACTATTGGTCAATACTATCGACCAACAAGCTTGTTGAACCCAGATTTAAAGATCCTTGGAATATTCTTTTCTAATTATTTATTCCTCGAGACTGGAGCCCTATTCTCGCGTTTTTAACATCTGGGAACGTAGGAGAGCCTCCCAAGAACTCCTCCTTGGTAGTGGTGAAGCATCTTCTTCATCAATCATTGCCAACCACTCCTTCCTACTTTCTTGTTCCACTTTAAAGGTATGACACTCTCTCTCCTAATCACTTTCTCACTCATCTTTTCTCTATTTACTGTTGGGACCATGGCCAAGGTGTCGCAACCTTGCATACACCTTGCCATGAACCTTCTAAACCCCATACAATGATGTTTTCACCGATATGACTATGATTGATTCACCTCATGATCATTAACTACACATTTCCATGATTTATTGCTTACAACCTTGCTTTATTTACCAAAACTGAGATGAAGCTCATGAGTAACCTAATCTATGCCTTGCATATGTGTTCCATGTTACTTCTAAACGATTCCCTACCTAATCCCCCATGTTTTCCCCTAATTTGCATTGAGATGTAGCCAATGCCATGACCTACAACTCTTAACCTTAATATGTCGATTTGGGGATTTCCAAATGGACCATTGGATTATGAAAGTTTCTTGATAATTAGTGTCCCCATGTTGTGCTTAGACTATCCTCCAAGTTTCATGTCAATCCGAGACCCGGAAGGCCAAATCTGGGCAAGAATCCAAAAAGCCAGCTTGCTGTCCTGGAATTGATTTGGTCGATACTATCGACCAAATGTATCGACCAATAGAGTTGCTGTCAGCAACTTTTGCCTAGTTCTGATTCGTTTGATCTCCAATTGTTCTGATTTCTTCTCTAACCTTTCATATATGCTTGTTTAGGACTTTAGGCTATTTGGGCCACTTGCTTGTGATCTTGGACCATTCTCTTCTCCAATTCAAGGTAAGGATAGTTATCGATATAATCACCTAAGATATGGAATTTTGACTTGGTATCCCTAACTTAGTAAATATAGTTTCTATTTCATATTCTTATCATGTTAGACTTGCTACATATGTCTTTCAACAGTAGCTTTGTGTTTACATCATGTTATTTCAATGTCTTATCATGTTTATCAATTTCAATATATGATGACTTTTGTCAATATCATGAATTGAATGTTTATTATGATGTTGTATCTTGTGAATTGATATGATGAACTTGGGCATGTGATTGCTTAAGTATAACTTGGGATTGAGGGGTACCCTACTGGTGCTTCTGTCCTTGGACATCGGAGGGAATAGTATGGGATGTTCTCTGAAGGTGTCCATCGACGCTTCCCGGGTTATTGAATGACATACATAGGACTTGTCTAGATGTATGGCTAGGATGTCCCTATCATATCAGACCCCATTCGGAAGGGCATTGAGATCGAACAACCCATGGTAGTAGTGTGGATTGTGGGCGCTCAAGACCGGTACCCACTCTGTGAGAGGACATAAATTGCATTACGGTTACCCGAAAGGGGCCATGTATTGGTAGGGTTGCAAATGGCTAGACTTGGGCTCACGGGCACTCAAGACCAGTGAAATGATCCGTGAAAGGGACATGAGAGCTTCCCGTTTACCATTTGTGGATGACCAATAGGGTTGATGAGTCCGGTGAGTAATATCCGTGACTCTAGTGTGAAGGATACCGGAAAGGATCCCGAGAGGGGAGGAATGGACGTATCTGGAATTGACATGATATGATTAAGTAGATGACTTGCATTGGGCTAGGCTATACCTTGACATGCGCCAATACTTAGACCAAACGGTGATGTGAGAGAGTGGTGACCGAAACCCCCAACCATGGATTTGTCCGAGAGGGATGCAAGACCCAATTTCCCCCGGTGATGAGTGACTGAGACTACCTAAAGAAGTATGGTGCTATGACTTAAAGCATGTCTACCATAGATGACCAGCATACTTAGAATAAAATCATATTGCATTATATGCTTCATATCATCTGCATCATGTTATGATTATCTTGTGGTTTATGTGTGATGGAATAACTTCCTTGCTGAGTTCTTTTGAACTCATTCCTTTTCTGTTGCAATATTTTGTTAGGCTATTCTTTAGGTGATTACTCTGATGGCACCCTCCCTGAGGCAGAGCTGGATACCTCATACTACTATCAGGAGGCTAGCTATATTGAAGACTTCGGTGACCATACCGAAGAAGATCACCCGGCGTACGAGGGTTAGCCCTGGAGTTGTATGGGAGCAGTCATGTTGGATCTCCATGGTCCTCACCTTTGAAGAGGACATATCCATTTTGGAGGAGACTTATGAGTAGTTACCCCTTCTTTTTGTGACAGTTAAACTTAGAAGAATTGTAATAACTTTAACTTATCTTCATAACTTGAGACTTGTACTTAACTAGATTTTTGACCTCACTTCCGCATGGTGAAGGAGTGGATTCCGCCCACTGCCTTCTTAAATTATCTGATTTGATATTTATTTTCGCGTTCACTCCTGAGATGCTTAGGTCCCGAAGGATCGAGAACTGCCTTGGCAGATGTTCATGAAGGGATTTGTGGGGCACACATGGGCAAGCGGGCCCTAGCTCACAAAATCCTCAGGCTTAGGCTATATTGGCCAAAGTTACAAGAAGCTGCAATAGATTATGTTCGCGCTTGCAACAATTTTGAAATTCATGCAACAATATCGAAGAGGCTAGCAGAAACCCTAACGTCAATTCTTGATCCTATTCCATTTGAAATGTGGGGAATTGACATTATGGGAAAATTCACCAAGGCCTCTAGCGGACGGGAATATCTTATCGTGGCAATTGATTATTTTACAAAGTGGGTAGAGGCAAGCGCTCTGGCAATAATCACTGAGAAGAAGGTAGAAAAGTTCGTTCTGGAATCTATAATCTATAGATTCAGGATGCCAAAAGTTATTGTTACCGATCACGGAACGCAATTTGACAGTCCCCAATTCGAGCAATTTTGCAACACCTATCAGATCGAGCACCGAATGTCGTCGGTGGCATACCCACAGAGCAACGGTCAGGTGGAAGTCACGAACCGAACATTGCTAGACGGAATAAAGAAAAGACTCGAGTCGGACAAAGCTTTGTGGGTCAAAGAGCTACAAAATGTTCTTTGGGCATATCGAACCACGGTTCAAACCCCAACCGGAGAAACTCCATTCAAACTGGCATACGGATCTGAAGCACTAACACCGGTGGAGGTCATGGTAGAAACACTACGGGAAAGAGAGTTCGAGGAAAAAGAAAATGAACAATGTCTACTAGACAGTCTCGACTTATTGGATGAAGTTCGAACAAAAGCAGTCGCCCGAACTCAGCAATACCAGCGAAGAATAACATCGCACTATAACTCTCGAGTTCAACGTCACCAATACCGATCAGGAGATTTAGTTCTAAGGAACACGTTGGCTTCAGATCCTTGTAATCAAAAGAAGTTGGATCCCTCTTGGGAAGGGTCATACATGATAGTCAAGCCGCTCGGTTTAGGAGCATACAAGCTAAAGAATATTCCCACAAGAACTGGACCGATCGTGGAATGCAAGGCACTTGAAGAAGTACTATCCTTATGGATTCACCATGTTCGTTTCTGATGTAGTCTTTCACTCATTCAATGCAATTTCAAGTTTCAAACAACAAATCTTTTGATTGGGGGCTGCTACATATCAATACTTGAACGATGATGATGATGAATGAAGAGGCATTGGTTTAAAACCTGAGTGGGTCCTCCGAACACTTAGTGGAATTCTTAGGAATCCCTAAGTAAAGGCATCGGTTTAAAACCCGAGTGGACCTTTGAAAGCTTAGAAGAATTTTCAGGATTCTCTAAGTAGAGGCATCGGTTTAAAATCCGAGTGGCACCTCTGAATGCTTAGTGGAATTCTTAGGAATCCCTAAGTAAAGGCATTGGCTTACAACCCGAGTGGGACCTTCGAAAGCTTAGAAGAATTTTTAGGATTCTCTAAGTAGAGGCTTCGGTTTAAAAACTCGAGTGGAACCTCCGAACGCTTAGTGGAATTCTTAGGAATCCTTAAGTAAAGGCATCGGCTTACAACCCGAGTGGGACCTTAGAAAGCTTAGAAGAATTTTCAGGATTCTCTAAGTAAACGCATCGGTTTAAAAACCCGAGTGGGACCTCCGAACGCTTAGTGGAATTCTTAGGAATCCCTAAGTAAAGGCATCGGCTTACAACCCGACTAAGACCTTCCAAAGAAAAGGCTTCGGTTCCAACCGACTAAGACCTTCTAAAAGCAGAGGCTTCGGTTTCGACCAACTAAGAAAAATTCTAAAGAAAGCTTCGATGAGAAACTTGAACGGGAGCATAAGGATAAAGTTAATTCTTTATTTCTTTAATGACCAGAAGGGGTCAACCTTTACAACAACAAAAGACATCCTTAGAAAGGATACATATGAGACAATAGTTGTCAAGGTCAAATTCTTCATTCGGCTGAAAATCGACAAATTCCAAATATCATCATCGGTGATTGCGAAGAGTTCTGTAAGCTTCCATTTGTCGAAGAAGGATCGGGAAGAGAAACCGTAGTAGCTTCCTCTTGTCAACACAGATTCAAGAAGAAAATTTGAAGAAGCTCTCATGCGCCAAAATAGAGTCGGGAAGACATACCCAAGCAAAGCCCCTCACCCTCGGCGATTGCGAAGAGTTTTGTAAGCTCCCATCTACAAAAGCTTGAGGAAAACTCCACAAATCCATACCCTTCATTTAGCTTTTCCAGGGATGATTGCGAAGAATTCCGTAAGCTTCCTCCAAATAAAAGCAAGAGGAGCGAAGAACGGGAAGAACGACGAACTCTAGGCTTCTCCCTCTTTGCCCTTTTCGACCAATACCGAAGCTTGATCGGTGGCAGGGTTGACGTTCGGGGCAACTTCTCCATACACCACATCCCTAAAAGGAGTCAAAGGAGGAGAATCATCAAGATATAACAATATATCCAGATTTGTAGTAGGCAGATCCTATAAATCCTCAACCCAATCAAGAAGCGGGAGTCGCAGTTCTTCAAATACTTCGGGATTGCAATGCATCTGGTAAGGATCCATGTCAAAGCTCAGATCCCTCTTCAGGATCGACTTCCAGACTTCATTTTGCCCTTCTCGGTAAGCCTGCAGATGATAGATATCCAATAGATCATCAAAAGGCTTAATATGCAAGTATTTGAAGATACA
Organism: Hakea prostrata; assembly: GCF_041222555.1. Lineage (NCBI taxonomy): Eukaryota > Viridiplantae > Streptophyta > Magnoliopsida > Proteales > Proteaceae > Hakea > Hakea prostrata. The sequence continues at coordinate 15,192,145 of NC_142605.1, forward strand.
GGCTCTCCGGACTTCATCAGGGACATTTTTGGGTTTAGAAGGGGATGCCTGCCTTTGGAGTTTGGTAACTTTCTCTCCCGATTCCTTCAGTGCTCCCAAGAGCCTTTCAACTTCTTGCTCTAATATGCGGATGCTCTCGTTAGCAACGTCCAGGGAAGAGGAAAGCTGCCCAATCTTGGTGTTCTTCACTCGGGCTACCTCCCAAAGCCTGTCCCGAAGGCGTTCATTCTCAGCGTTTTTGGATTTGACTTCCTCACGAAGCTTAAAAAGATCGGACTGCAGTCACCCGATCCGGCAAGCCGACTCCACTTGTTTGTGGAAGTTATCAGCAGTACTCCTACAACAATATCAGAGTTATTCAGAGACTAAAAAGACTCCAAAAAGAAGATAGGAGGAAAAGCAATACTCACATTACTAATGAGTTTAAGAAGGCCTCATCAGGAACAATATTGAAGGCTCTGCTCTCGGCGGGCATCTGGGCGAAGGTGCACCATTCCAACACCTTGTCAAAATTTCCCGTCACAAAGTCAGACCTCTTCAATGACCAGGCTATATATTTCATCATCAGAACGAGGACGCTTTTTCTTAGATGCAATGCCCTCGGCTTCCTCAAAAACAACCCGATCCTCCACCATCAAGGTAGGGACCTCCATGCCCATGGGAGCCTTGGAGGAAGATGCCAACGAGGCAATAGCTGTGATCTACGGGATCAGGACGACTGGCGATGGAACTTTCCTCCTCAGACTGAATGGCCATTTTCTCTGAGGAAGATGCTAACGAGGTGAAGGCTGGTTCCTTCGGAATCCGAACTTCAGAGGAAGGGGTAGCTTCTACCTTTTCAGACTTGACAACATTTTTCTCTACTGAGGTAGTCTTTTTAGCAGCCCTTGCCTGAACGACATTCAGATTAAACCTTGGAGGCACTGCAAAGAATGAACAAGCACACCTGTCAGAATGCAGGGCCTAAAACCCTAGAAGTATCCAGGGCGAACAAGAGGGAAACCTAGACCAAAGTGATTGGTCTTTCTCCCAAATATGATCGAGAATACTTTTTGACGTCAAAGACAAAGATTCCAATGCAGATGACTCTGAAGCAACGGTCCAAAGTGTTTACTCCGAAGTTCATCAGGGAGAAAAGAACAGAAAACCAGAAAGAAAAGGACGAGCGAAGGAAGAACTGACTCGTTCAAAGCCTTGCTACAAATCTTCAGACGACGAATCTTCGGACAAGAGGAACGAGTGTTATGAGCGTAAGGAAGAAGTTTGCACGGTTCTAGTGTTACAACATTCGTAAAGGACGCAAATAAGGTGTTGAAGCACATCGAAGGGGTTTAAATAGCCCATTGAGATGATGCGAAGAGAAAAATCAAGGGCCAAAAAAGAGTGACGGTTCGAGTACCGATTGCCGGATCCCAGATCAACGACTACAAACTAATGACCTTTTGCATTTGAAATAAATGAGGCAGAGTTGTCGCAAGCTTCCACGTGGCCAGATAAACATCAGTTATGAAGGAGTGCAGCTCGAGAAACAAACCGTCACTCATTTGCAATAAATGCGACGAAACGGAAATAATTTCTTGGGAAGGTAAACCCAGAAATAATTACGAGAAAAACGTTTGGTAAGGAATGTGCCGAATGCAGCATTCACAATTGACAAAGGATAGGAATTGATTGTGATAGTGAGGAAAACTTCAAGTTTTCTACAGCAAGGCCTCGGGAGACCGAATGATACCCTCGAACGAAGCATCGGTTCTACACCGAGTGAGACTCCCAAATGACGAGGCCAAAGCTTATCCAGAATGTGGCTAGTCGTCGAGTGTAACAAGGCTCTCGAGGGAGGCGCGAACTATATCCGATGGAGATGGGTCATCATATTCTGGACATTTCCAAAAGGGAAATCCCACAAATCAATCATGGTAGTAAGTACAAAATTCTTACGACAAACAATTATGGTCAATTCATATATTTATGAAATGGCCATAGGGGGCCAACCCTTACATTACAAAAAAAAAAAAAGAGAGAGAGATTTCTCATTCTAGTGCTGGTTGATGAACCGGAGTGGTTGAAGGATCTGCAGCTGAGGTCTGCTCTTGAGGGTCCTGATTCTCGCCAACTGCCTCAATTTCGAGAAGGGGTAGAGAGTCACTAAGGTAGGCATCAAGAACAGGATCGGACGGATAGGGATCATCATCTTCTTGGGCCCACTAGGGAAGAGGTATCTTCAGCCTATCAAAAATTTCAGAGTGACAAACTTTCCTGAAAGAAGAAGTGTCAAACGAAGGATCAGCCGAAAGAATGGCCTCCCACACATCATTTTGTCCCTCCCAGTAGGCCTGAGTGTTGTAGGGGAGCATCAGTTTGCTGAAGGGAACATTGTTCAAGTATTTACGAATACATGCCTTCCAAAGATCATGGGAAAGGTGTTCGGGCTTGGAGGGAAGAACCATTTGCTAAAGATCTTCTTTTTCCTTTGTCAGGGTTTCGACCCTCCTGCCAAGATCAGCAACAATCCCTTCAATTTCTTTGACTCACGAGTTAAGGCTCCAATGCGACTGTTGGCCAGATCGAGATCTTTCTTAAGACGCCCGATCGAGGAGTTTTCTTCTTCAAGTGCGGCCACTTCTTTCTTCAATCGGGCAAAATCTGAGTCCGCCAACCTCATCTGCTCCTCATAATATTGAAGTCGGGAGAAGATGTGGCCTATTTGGTTCAAGGCCTCAATTTGTTGATAGAAGTTCTCCACAGCAGTCCTGATAAGATGGAGAATTGTCAAAAAACTCTGAAGGATACTGTAACGAAGAAGTCAGCAAACCAGAAAAGACAGTTACCTGGTAGAAGTACTAACAAAGGCATCGTCACTAAGAGACTTGAAGGCTTGACGGTCGGCGGGCATCAGACAAAGTGAACTCCACTCGGAGGCTTTCTCAGGATCTATCGTAACCCGATCGGACGCACTCAAAGTCCATTGGGGAACAAAGACCTCCTTCGATCCCTGAGTCTTCTTTTGCTTCTTCGGGACAGTGGTGTCAATAGGGCCATGCCTGCTCTTGGTTCGGACAAGAGGAGGGACGACCTCATCCTCCTCAGCAGGTTTCTTTCCTTTCCCCGAGCCTTCACCCACGGGTCTTGGAATCCTTAAGCTCCGAGTGGGCTGCTTCGGGGTGGGGGAGGCAGTTTTCTCAGCAACAGCTCTCTGAGCCTTTGTTACTATACGAGAAGACCTTTTCTCTACGGCCTCAACTCCCTTAGCCACATTGGCCAGGATGGCGTCTGGGTTAACTCTGGGAGGCACTACAAAAAAGATGGAGTTAGAGATCTCAAGGAAATGATATAATGATAGGGAAAAACATGAAGATCAGAAAGTTCACACTTATCCAGCCCCCAGTACTAAAGGACAGCTGTGTATTCCATCTCCAAACCATGAATCTCTTGGAACCATGGAATTGACTTGATTTTTTTGGCAGCAACTTGTTTGGCGTCGTTCAACGGAAGAACGCGATTAGCCTCGGTGTAGGAATCAAGCCGTTTCCAACCGATCGGGAAGTTCAAATCTTTTTGGGGCACTCGGCTGAAAAAGTACTGATGGTGCCACCCTTTATGGTTAGAGGACAAGTGCCCTTGGCTAAGATACTGCCCGACCATCCAAGCTGAATCTTGTTATGCTTGGACAGAAAAACCCAACCTGGAGGGTGGGATGGAGAAACAGCATAGAAATGTACTAAAAGAGCAAGGGAGGGTTTAATGCTAAGTTCGAAGCACAAACCAAGGAAGCCGACAATATGATGCCATCTATTGGGGAGAAACATTCCTGGACAAATCTCCCAATGATTCAAAATGGTAGAAAACAAAGGATTGAAAAAGGGAAACTGGACTCCACTCTCTGGAGTGTCCAGATACAACAAAAATTTCTCAAAAAGATTCGAGTTGGCTCTCTCATCAGGATTGGGGAGTCGAAGAAAATTCAAAATGTTGAAATGTCAAAGTGAACTCGGCATCGGTATATTAGAGACATAAGAACTTGGATCTTCTTTGGATCTCTTAGATTGCCGAGGGGCCTTGGCAAGCGCCTTCGAAGGTTTAGAGGTCTTGGAATAGAGAGGAAGGGTCGGAACCTCAATCTCTTTCCTTTGGCTTACTTCATCAAACTCGCACCAAACCTTAGTTAGTCTCTGTTCTTCATTATATGATTGTTCGCCGAAGCCAGAAACATTGGTCTCGCCACCGGAATCGCCCCGATCGACATAACGTTCAGGGGAGCCCTTGTCAAAGGTTTTACCGCTTCCCATTGCAAAGAGAAGTCTGACTGTGGTTTTTAAATCAGAAAAGAAACAAATGCGAAAGTAAAATGAGTAACTAAAGCAAGCAAAGAGAGCAAGAAAGTTAATAAACTTACTTGTTTGCTGGAGTAAGAGGCTTGGAGCAGAAAGGCAGTTAGGGCACAGAGAAGATGACGACGAGTTTTCAAGTTGCAAACGAGAATGAAATTTAAAAAGTAACAGGCAGTTTTAAATAAGCCAGTCAGCGGACACGACACGTGTATGATCAAGATCAATCCAGATTGATGATCGCGATTGGGCGACGATTCGAAAAGGCAAAAGTGAATCGAATCGAAGTTGACATTTTGAGGAACCGTCGTTTGGAGTTAAAAGCAATGATGGTTTTGGCTGTGGCAGACACGTGGCAAATCCCGCATAAAAGCTGAAGATGTTCACGTAACTCGAGGAGAGTGATGACACAACAGCATTAAATGCGACTTGACATTTATGAGGACAAGCAATCGTTCAGGTTCCTTGTTCGGTTTTCACATTCGGTATAATCATACCAAGCCCTCGGCGTTCCCGAATGCTTGGTCTGCGGGGCTCGTGATAAGTGAAAAATATCGCTGAACCAGGTCCGTCCTTGGTATAGCCATCAACCTCGGTGGGAGACGAACCAACCGAGTTAGGTTCGGGCGAACTGGGTTCGAAGATGGTGTTTTTCAGGAAGAAACCAAGTATGGTCAACAAGCAAGCACGACTCCGAAATTCTCAAGATGAATAACCCGTCAAAGAGACGGTTATCAACACTCGCGGGAGTGGACGATCGTGCCAACTCGGATAGCCACCATGCCCTAATTTCAAAATCGTGCAACCAGGGGAGGTTATCCATTATCCCACTCACTAACGGACATAACCGTCAAGATCTTACGGTCATTAAAAGAAAGCACGTACGAGTTCAACGGAAACCCACGTGCAAAGAAGGTATCTGAATCTTATTCTCAATTATCGTATTATTACTTTAGCTCTGCAATTAGTCAGAGCCTTTGTGATCAGTTCATTAACTGATTTAGCCATCGGAGGTTGACTCCCGACCCCCACGGTCGGGCCACATCTAACGATTGTTTTACAGGTCATTATCAGGTGATCTAAGGGCTAAGCAGATTTTGGACGCATCAATATGAAAAGGAAAATTCTTTCTAGACAGTGGATACCATTACTAGATAAGGTGTTTTTTTTTCTTAATTTTTTAAAGCAATTGGTTATTTATTATCTTCCAAAAATAGAAGGAATGAAATATGAACAATGAATAAGAAAACGCACTTCAAAGTTTAGGATTTAGACAATCCGGTAGGCCCCTTAGGCTATTACCTTTGCAATCATTCAATTTCATTCCTAATATCAAAAAAGAACATCAATGTGGATCCCATACGGAACCTTCTTTCCAACAGTAATCGGGATGGGTTTTTTTTTTTTTTTTTTTTTTTTTTTTTTGTCGAAATCAGCATAGGTATAAATTCAATAGTATAGCTTCTTACAGATAGGCAGAGATACATCATTAAGCAGCATTAATAAATAGAGAGCTAGTTTCGGCTTTTTCGGGAAATACTAATAGTGTCACTGTTGTGTCATGTGTGAATACAGAATTAGGGAAACTGAATCTATAATCTAAATTATAAAATTCAAGCATCTCTAAACAGAGGCGGAGCAAGAATTTAACATTTGGAATGCCTGAATAATAATTATAAAATTTCTACCATTAATATTGTTGCTCCAAAATCCTGCTCAGCAACGCAAGTGAACTAACTTGCATAAACGTGCTCGACCGGCTTGGTCAAGTATCGCCTCCAACAATCAAGTTAGTGAAGCATATAGCTTTAGAGGAAGAAATAAAATTGTAGATCTCGATTCTAGTGGGAATAACTCAAGAATACATACCTTTTAATGGTGAAAGTATAGATATTTATTAATTAAGAACGACTACCATGACCTGGGCGGTGATGGAGTTTGACTTGAACACTATGATTGTTCTTAACACCCCCCAAATACGGATTCACATCCTCTGTAATTCCTTTCCCTACAATTCCCTGTAATTCCCTCATAAGATTGTGCCATGTGGCATTCAAGTAATCCAACGGTTATCTAATTTAAAATAAATTTGAATTTTATTTAAACCCACCCATAAATTTGAATTTTATTTAAACTCTAGTTTATTGGGTAACCTTTGGATTACTTAAATGCCACATGGCACAATCCTATGAGGGAATTGCAGGGAATTGTAGGGAAGGGAATTACAGAGGATGTGAATCCCCCAAATACAGCCAAACTATCATCCACTGAGAGAGTATTACTTGTACTTTTGTGGTGGAGTCTGATCCAGGCTCTAATTCGTTTGTGGTCAGACCAAGGTTCTGATCAATCTGGTTCACCATAGTTCCACCCGAACTGGTCTATTATGAATCACCCATATCATAAGCCCCCAGCCATTTGGTACCAGCTTGATGCTCAACCAAAAGACTAGTTGAACTCGCTCTACTTTGGTCGAATAGGACTTGTACTGGTTCTGCTCGATCAACATTGTGGATTGCACAGGCAGCACATTGAAGAGCGACATGACCATTCGTAGAGCACGTTCTTTAAGAGCCCTTCCTCTATGGCCACATGGCCATGTCCCTGATCACGTCATTATGACAGTTTTAAAATCAAATAGTCATTAAATCCCTATCGTTCAAGTGTGCCCTACTATTGCCATTGATTGAGAATCTGATGGAATGTCAAGGTCGATCATCACCGAATTAGTTCCATAGGATCATAATCTTTTTTGAGAGAATTTCAACCGTTGGATTGAATCCTTTTTTGAATTGCATGATGGGGATATCCTAGAATTTATAAAGGCATTAGATCTTAGTTGTTAGATCTAATTTTTCTTATGCCCTAGGATTGGAATATTGTTAACGGTATAAAAAACCTCAAATGCTTTCGTTTTTGTTGGGAAATGTCATGTCAACATTGCCACATCAGCCTCCATTAATTTTGATGATAACAAACACAAATTACTATTGTCTGCATTAAGTTGTGATTGTCCAATACTATAATTTCTATCCATTAGGAGATTGAGCTAAGCAATTGAGTGCCATATTTATAAGCCCAACTACCCCCATTTGAGAGGCTCTATCTTGCCTATTGAGTATTTACTATCTCACAACTCTCAAAACTCTCAAATTGGTGAATAAGCCTTGATCATTTGGCTTCTAACTTCACCTAACTTTGAAGGACATTCCAAAGTTGCCAAACAAGCTTATTGGAGTAAAGCTTGGAGTGATTGAAGGTTATTGGCACTCCATTAGTTCTGTATCTCTTCCATTGAGCATTTATTTCATTGTATCATACTCACAAGGGATAAAGTGTCACACCCCTTATTAGGTAATATCTTCTAATTCTTCAACTTGTATTGTTGTTCAATTTTAGTCTAGGTTGATTAGAATTGATAGAGGATGCTCTTGCCTTATTGAACATAGATTGTAAAGGGTTTGATCTCTACCCATTATATTGAAAGAGAACCACTAGTGAAATACTCTCTTGAGGCCAAGAGACGAGTGGACGTACACTTACAAAGTCAAACCACTATAAAATACTTGTCTTGTGGATTGACTGCATAACTTTATTATCATTAAAATTTACAATTTACTTTGTGATACGGGAAAAAATATCGTTGAACCCGGTCCGTCCTTGGTTCAACTCTCAACCCCGATCGGAGGCGAACCAACTAATTCTGGTTCGAGCGAACCGGGTTTGGAGATGGCGTGTTAAGGAAGAAACCTTACACGATCAACAGACAAACAGGAGTTCGAGATTCTCAAGATGAATAACCTGTCAAAGAGACGATTATCAACACTCACGTGAGCGGACGATCATGCCAACTCGGATAACTACCACACCCTAGCATCAAGGGAAGTTGTCCATTACCCCACTAACGCGTCTAACCGTCAAGATCCGACGGTCACCAGAAGAAGGCACGTACGAGTTCAACGGACAGGATAAAGAGGTAAACTCTATATAAGAAAGAACATACATACAAAGAAGGTATCTGAATCGTATTCCAAGTTATCGTATTCATACTTTAGCTCTGCAACTAGTCAGAGACTTTGTGATCAGTTCATTAACTGACTTAGCCATCGGAGGTGGACTCCCGACCCCCACGGTCGGGCCACATCTAACGATTGTTTTGCAGGTCATTCTCAAGTGATCTAAAGGCTGAGTAGATTCTGGACGCATCATTTGGCGCCGTCTGTGGGAAACACTTCAGAAAGTCATGGTTATCAGGTCAGCAGCAACAGCAATAGCTGCGGCGGCTCAGTGAGAGACTGACATTCAATTTCCTGGTGGGAACGATCCAGAAGATATCCCAGAAGGATGTCGTGCTTGTGAAGTACGAGAAGACGGAGGACAAGGGGGTAATGATCAATTAAACCCTCCGAATCCTCTCCAACAATAGTTGGATCAAATGCAACTCTAGTTCTTGGAGATGAACCAGACGCTTCGTACGTTGGTCAGACAGTTGGTGGCTCCCCAGGCTCCTAACCATCAAGAGACTAGAAGGCGTGCAAGAGAAGCAGAGATGTTTGTACCACCGTTGCGAGGGCATTCCCCATAAGGGGATAGGCAACCGACGGGTGGCCAGAATTTTGGTCCAAACCTACAAGGGAATTCCCTAGAGCAAGATAGAGAACGAAGAACCGGAGAACTACCCAGAAGGAACGGTCGACATGAACTGTAACAACCCCCATATTTCTAACCCGAGATCCGTATTCCAGGTCCGAGAACCCGAAGGTCTAGTCGGGTGAACTTGTGGAGTATCCGGATTGAAGCCCATGATCCATACCCAGGACCCATGGATCTGGATCCTTTATCTGAAGAGCCTGCCTTGGCTGGAGCCGGGAATTCTGGAAGTCAAGTGTTGTTCAGATTTGTCCGGAATGAAGGTAAGATCTCCCCTATCTCTTATTTAGGGCTAGGTTGGCCTTGGGTATCAAGCCCCTAGTAAAAGCACCCTTGTATGGCAAATTACATGGGATCGGTTACTAGTGGTGGTCGCTTAACCTAAGCGACCGGCCCAAGCAACCGCCCGGTCTGTTTTTGGGGATTTTGCCCTATTTTGCCCACTGACTTCTATAAAAGGTAACCTCTGTCTAATTAACGAATACTTTATTCGTGGTTGCTTATTTGGGAGGTTAGACGGCTGCGGGGAAGATCCGAAAGAGTCTCTAGAGTACTGACAGTGACTTGGAAGATCAGTTCTTTCCTTCTTTGACTCACTGGCGTGAGGTATTGAACTAACCCTTCGTTCTTTACTCTCTTTGTCCGTTAAATTAGTATTACCTTTTTCCCTCGTCTTTGTGACTACCCCCTTGGATATTTTAACTCTCTTTTTAATCTACTTGAGATGGAATAACCATTAACGGAACCCTGTTTCCGTGAGATGGTTAATCCAATCAAGGGGAGGGTTATGGGCAATCTATTGATGGTAATGGTTAATTTTCTCTCACCCTTTTGTCTTAGGGAGTGTTTAATTCGAGACTTAGGTCAAGATTACTCGAAATCCGGATTGAAATTGAGTAATCAGAATCCTGAGTTTCGGATTGAAACTCATTGTTTTTGGGGCGGTCACTAGTGGCGGTCGCTTAACCTAAGCGACCGGCACAAGCGACCGGCTGGTAAATAGTGACCAATTGGATTTTGGTTATGATTCAAATTGATTCATGTGACTTATATATTCTAATAACCCTGTGTTTAGGTGATTACTGTTTAAAAGAAAAGTCTACTAATAGTTATTGGATTCCATTTTACGGACGTTTCAATTATATGCAAGTAAGGACAGTCTATCTTATCTATCTACATATACTTGAACATGTTAATTTGATAGTTGTTAGTCTTAATTTCTATTGTTATATGCTGCTGTAGTTGTATTTAATTCTAATATACTACTACTGTTTGCCTTGATTTCATAATTACCTGGTGAATTGTGAATGTTATATGATTATGGTAATTGGTATATGGTTATGATAGTTGGGGTGTTCCTTTTGGGATATCTTGGCTGATGATATCAGAAGGCTGTGGAATGGGACACATGCCTGCTGATACCTTCAGCACTATCATGATTAATTGATGACATTATTAGGATGAGTCTAGATTGCATGGTTAGGTACCCCACATGCTACTACCCTTTCGGTAGGGGGATTGAAACCGAGTGACCTGTGATGACAGTGATGTGACTTGGTGGTCCACTGTTAATCATATAAATGGTAGGGTTGCATATGTTAGGGTTGGGCTCATGGATGTCCAAGGACCCGACCGGGTGTCATGAGGAATCATGAGAGCATCCGCCCCAATAATATGTGGATGACCATAGGGCTAAGGAGTGGAGTCCAACAGAGGTAGTCAGTCCGTGAGGATTCTTACTCTTAGGTTGCAAAGGATACTGAACCAAGTTGGTTGGTGCCATAGGGGATGCATCTGGACTTCATGTAGACAGGTAACCATTATGACCTTGCATTGGATTAGAAACCCCGACATGCGCCAGTACTCATTACTAATGGTCGAGGTGAGAGAGTGTGGACTTAACCCCTAACCATGGTTTGTGAGCCAGGTGTGGACTTTCCCTTTTTACCTGGATCCCTACAGAGGTAACCAGTCCTTGCCGGATCAGAGTGATGAGACTTACCCAGAGGAGGGCTGGTGTTTATTCTTAAAGCATGTCAACTGTTAGAGACTTGCATAGTTAGACATCATAGCATCATTCATATTTTGCATTCATTCATATTACTATTGTATCATGGCATTATTGGATGATGGATAAGATATATGATTGTTTCTTAATGAGTTCTTTAGAACTCATTCCTTTATTCTTTGTATGTTTATAGCCTGCACAGAAGAGGGATTATATCTGGAGATGGGCTGGTTTCCTATGAAAGAACCATCCCGTTTGAAGAAGATGTGGAACCGCCAATGGGAGATGGAAATAGCATGTGCGGGAGTTCCTGCGGGTGCATGGAGTGCGCTTATCGCACCGGTTGATGGTCATAGGTGAAAGGTGGTCAGGCAGTTCGCACAGAGACTAGAGAAGAATTGGAGGACCCCTTACCTTATTAAACTGGAGTCTAAGTTCATTGACTTAGAAAAACAAACTGGAAAGAAACTGATATAAACACTTTTGAATTATTCCGCTGCCCTCATTTTTGTTTTATTCCTTTATTCTTTATTTCTTTCCTTTGATATTGGAGTATTTTGGACTCCTGTAATTCATTTAATTCAGTTATTGAATATTCTTTGCTCTTGATTATCTGTATTTGTCTTAATTATTGTTGATAGACTAAAACCTTGGATCTTGTGACGGATCGCACACACGGGTTGTCGGGCGGGTAACCGAGACCGACGGGTGGGGTGTGACAGAGTGGTATCAGAGCCATGGTTTTACGAAGTCAACAATAATTAATACAAGTGTTAGATGAGCAATCTGAGTCATAGATCCAGAAGTGACTCAAAAGAATTAGAGTGAATAATAGAACATCTTTCGTTAGAAACAAACTGAGAAAATAAGTGGATCTTACTTTGAATAACTTACAATAAGTCAAGAGAAATACATTCTCCCATTGTAATTATCCAGAAAATGCATAAGAGACAATAATACAAGTGCAATAAACATAACTGTATTTCATTAATAAGATAAAGCTTTAGATAACTTGGAGCTTACTCTACGCTTTACAAAATGTTAGGGAATGAATATGTGCTGAATAAAAACTACAATAAACATATCTAAACCCTAAGGTCAGTACTGAATCAAAGTGAATGAAAACCTAAACCTATCTACTGCTGTGGTGGTGGTGGTGGAGCTAGTCTCATCTGGCGGAGTATGTCAAGGCACTCTGCTATCTGGCCCCTCATCTCTACCTGCCCCTGCTCGAACTGGTCTATCCAAGTGAACAGACCCCTAGCCCAAGGTGGTGCGACCTCCGAAGTATCCTGAGTCCCGGATGTGCCTCCTGTCTCGAAATGGGAAGGTGGTGGCAAGTCTGCATGATCCTCATCATCAGCCTCTACATCCATGTCCTCCTGCTCGGCTGGCATCTCTGGTGAGTTTTGTCCGCCCGTTAAGTGCATCTGAGCTACCAATCTGTGCCCTATCGTACCGCCATGCCCAACTGGGATAGCCTCCTCTCCCTTGAAGTCGACCCTGAAGTGCTCAAAGATCCATGTCAGACGTCGTCCGTATCCAAGGTTTGCTCCCCCTGGATGTGTCACTCGATAAATCATGGCATTTTGGATTATGTAAGCCAAGTCTATCTGGTAGCGGGTGTACACTGAAAAGGTCATCATAGCCTGCATGAGTGAAATCTCACTCTGATGACCTGCCTTAGGCAGCAAGTTCCGTGCTATGATCCTGGAGATGATCCTGCATGAGGGATACAGCTCGGCCCCGAATGGGTACTCTCCTAGCTCCGCGGGCAGCCATCTAGTGAGAAAATCTGTTTTTAGGCGAAAAAGATGCAAAATGAGAAGCCAAGAGATGTCTAATAATTACCTATTAGCGTAAAAATGCATAGTGAACAGTAGATCTATGCCTAGACATGTTATGTGAAGTAAAAAAACATTTTTGCACAAAAGAAAACCTAAAAATAGTTACACATTGTAGTTCTATCATGCAAACCATAGAAATGAAGGGTTTTCTAGAGAAGATTACCTGTGTAGCGTGTATGCATCGCGTGGGAAGTAGATCCGAAGCCAACGGAGTCTCCAAAATACCTTCCTAACCCTTTGCACGAAATCCCCAGAGCCCAAAATGTGTTTTGAGAAGTGTAGAAATGAAATGAGACCCAAAAACCGTATTTGAAACGTTGCTGTCGCACGTATTTTGGGGCGGTCGCTACTGGCGGTCGATTGATTTTAGCGACCTGCTCAAGCGACCGGTCCAGTTACTGTTGCACAGATTTTTGGATTTTGGCTATGTTTTGTTGATTTTTGGAATTTGTGCTTCTTTCTTCTTCTGTTTGTGAATGTTGGCCATGTTGTGGAGTTATTTTGACTTGTGAAATCTTTTCCGGACTTGATCATTGAGTGTTGCTAATCTCTGGAATTCTTTCGTAGAATGGTTCAATTAAGGAATCGTGCTGTTAATGGTCAAGATGAAGAAGAAGGTGGTTGGAATCAAAACCGTGTTGAGATATCTACAGTAAACACTGGAATTGAGCCTCCCCGAGTTGAAATTCCTTCCACTGGTGGAAATCCTCCGCTGGCACCGCAAGTAGTCTCTATTCAGGATGTGATGAACATTCTGGGAAATATGATGCATCAGCAGCAGAATCAGTTTACTACTATGATGCAAGGTTTTGCGGCTACTCAGCAGAATGCCCAGGCGGCTCTTAATCCTAATGGAGCTGGTACTTCTGCAGCTGGTACTTTTGTGGACGGTTTTGCCCCTGGTCCGCATGCAAGGTTGATGGAGCATTTCTTGAAGCTTCAGATCCCTGCTTTTACTGGTATTTCGTTGGATGCATTGTTCCCTAACAAGTGGATCCGAGAGATGGAGAAAGCTTTTCGCAACCTCCGTTGCAATGAAGCTCAGAAGATTCTTTGTGCAGAGCAGAGACTGCAGCATGAAGTTGATGCGTGGTGGAATGCTACCAGACCTATTTTGGACGCTTCGCACCCGATTCTTACTTGGGAAATTTTACAGGATGCATTTTGCAAGAATTACTTTCCTGAGTGTATGAGAGATGCTAAGGAAGCTGAGTTCATGACACTTACGCAATGACCTATTACTATTCTGGAATACCAGAAGAAGTTTGAAGAATTGTTCTACTTTGCCCCTGATGCTTTCAAAGGTGACCGTGAGAAGGCAAAGAAGTTCTTCAAAGGTTTGAGGCCGTCACTGAAGACTTACCTGGCAATTCATCCTATTGTGGATTATGCTGAGATGGTGCAGAATGCGAAGAAGGTAGAAGATAATGAGAGAGAGAATTATCTGCTCCAGCGTTCTGTTTCGAACAGGAATAATTCGGGTGACCGTAACCAGAGATTCTCTAGGCCTGCTCCTTATACTGCCCCTTCGTTTCAGCCTAGAGGAGCTAGTTCCAGTTTCAGCTCTGCTTCGAGCTATGGTTCTAGTGGTGCACTAGTGCATCCAGTTCCGGGTAGTCAGGGTACTGGACCGATCTATGCTAACCCTCGTCCAGTGGTTAATAACCAGAGGCCTGCATATCCTTCTTCAGCAGCTCCTGTGAGTGGTAGGGATTTGATCTGCTTTAACTATGGGAAGCAAGGTCATTATTCTCGTAACTGCACTCAGAAGCTGAATTCTCAGGTGTCAGCTTTGAAGCCTATTTCGAGTGTTCCCTCTGGTAAAGTGTTCAGTGTTGTTGGTTCTGAATCTGAGACAGATCACGATGTTGTGACAGGTATTATTTCAGTATCATCTACCTCTGCTTTCGTATTATTTGATACTGGTGCATCGCATTCATTCATAGCATCTTCATTTGTGAGTCGTATTCCTATTACACTTGCGAAGTTGGAAAGAGGACTAGTAATTAGTACTCCAACCAGATTTGTTGTTAGATTAGATGAAGTGGTTGAATCTTGTCCAGTGGTTATTGTTGGTAGAACCCTTGAAGCCCGTTTGATCAAGTTAGACATGTCTGATTTTGATGTGATATTTGGAATGGATTGGTTATCTAAGTATGGTGCAGTTATCCTTTGTTTGGAAAGGAAGGTACTGTTTCATCCTTTGAATGATAGTCCGTTTGAGTATCAAAGTAGTCAAGAGAAGTTGAGCAAGAAGATAGTGGCTGCGACTATGAAAGTCAGGCAGTGGACTAAGAATGTTGGACTTCTTTCCTCTTCTGTGGATATCTCAGAAGGTGTGAAACGGTTGTCTGATATCGAAGTTGTCAGGGACTTTCCTGATGTTTTCCCTGATGATTTGTCTGGTTTGCCTCCAGAGAGGGCGTTAGAGTTTTCAATTGATCTAATTCCTGGAGCAACTCCTGTGTCGAAAGCTCGGTATCGGATGGCTCCGACTGAGTTGAAGGAACTTCAGACTCAATTAAATGATTTGTCAAGCAAAGGGTTTATCCAACCCAGTGTTTCGCCGTGAGGAGCCCTGGTGTTGTTTGTGAAGAAGAAGGACGGTAGTATGCGAATGTGCATAGACTATCGGGAATTGAACAAGTTGACGATTAAAAATAAATATCCTCTCCCTAGGATCGACGACTTGTTTGATCAGTTGAAAGGTGCCTCTGTGTTCTCGAATATCGATCTGAGATTTGGGTATCATCATTTAAAAGTAAAGTCCAGTGATGTGTGTAGGACTGCATTTAGGACTAGATGTGGGCATTATGAATTCCGAGTTATGCCTTTTGGTCTTACTAATGCACCAGCAGCGTTCATGGATCTGATGAACCGAGTATTTCAGGATGTCTTAGATAAATTTATCATTGTATTTATTGATGACATTCTGATCTATTCAAAGGGCGAAGAAGAACATGTTGGGCATCTGAGTTTTGCTTTGCAGCGTTTGAGAGAGAAGAAGTTGTTTGCCAAGTTCAGCAAATGTGACTTTTGGTTACCTAAAGTTATGTTCCTTGGTCACATCATTTCTGATGACAGAATTAAAGTTGATCCTGCAAAGGTTCAAGCTGTGACTGATTGGGACCGACCTAAGTAAGTCACGGAGATTCGAAGTTTTCTTGGTATGGCGGGTTATTATAGGTGCTTCATTGAGAATTTCTCCAGAATCTCAGCACCAATGACAAAGCTTACCAGAAAAGGAGTCAAGTTTGAGTGGAAGGAAGCTCCGTGAAGAGAGTTTTCAAGAACTCAAGAAAAGGTTAACTAACACTCCTGTGTTGACGATACCAGATGACTCTGGAGGTTTGACAGTGTATACCGATGCCTCTAAAGTTGGTTTGGATTGCGTTTTGATGCAGCATGGGAAGGTGGTAGCTTATGCTTCTAGGCAGTTGAAGAACTACGAGCATAATTACCCTACTCATGACTTGGAGTTGGCAGCTGTGGTTTTTGCTCTGAAGATTTGGCGTCACTATCTTTATGGTGAAAAGATATCGATTTTCACTGACCACAAGAGTCTCAAGTATTTCCTTACTCAGAAGGAGTTGAATATGAGACAGAGAAGATGGTTAGAACTGGTGAAGGACTATGATTGTGATATTCAGTATCATCCAGGAAAAGCTAATGTGGTTGCTGATGCCTTAAGTAGAAAGAGTAATCGAGGAAGTGTGGTTCTGATGTGTCTCAGTAAGCCCTTATTGTTCTCCATTGTAAGATTTGGACTTGAGATATTGTCAGAAAGTTCTGGTGCTATTTTGGCAGCTGTATCAGTTCGACCGAGTTTGAGGGACCGAATTGTTGCTCTACAGTCGACTGATCCAGAATTGAAGAAGAAGATTGACTTGATCACTTCAAAGACTAATGACGTGAAAGATTTCTCCCTAGCCTTTGATGGTGATCTTGTTTTTAGAGGAAGAGTTTGTGTTCCTGCTGTGGAAGACCTTCGAAGCGAAATCTTGACTGATGCTCATCAGTTCATCTTTACTATTCATCCCGGAAGCGTGAAGATGTACCATGATATGAAAGGGTATTCTTGGTGGTCTGGCATGAAGAATGATGTGGAAGATTTCATTGCTAAGTGTGGGACTTGTCAACGTGTGAAAGCTGTCCAGCAGCCTTCGTCTGGCCTTCTGCAACCTCTTCCAGTACCTAGTTGGAAGTGGGAAGACATTGCTATGGATTTTGTCACTGGTTTGCCCTGATCTGGAAAAGGGAATGACTCGATGTGGGTGGTAGTGGACCGATTAACCAAATCGGCACACTTCATTTCGATGAAGATCACCTATTCTATGGATAAGTTGGCCCGACTCTATGTTGATAATGTGGTGAGACTGCATGGTGTTCCGGTTAGTATTATGTCAGATAGAGACCCGAGGTTTACGTCGCGTTTCTAGAATAGTCTGCAGAAAGCTCTGGGTACTCAGCTGAATTTGAGTATTGCTCATCACCCTCAGACCGATGGCCAATCAGAAAGGACCATACAGATTTTGGAAGATATGCTTAGAGCGTGTGTCATAGATATGAGTGGTAACTGGGATGACCACCTAGCCTTGGTAGAGTTTTCTTATAATAACAGTTATCAATCTACTATTGAAATGGCCCCGTTTAAAGCCCTGTATGGAAAGACTTGTAGAACTCCTCTGTATTGGGATGAAGTTGGAGAAAGGCGTGTTCTTGGCCCTGATCTATTCGAAACCACCGGCACCATGGTGGATATGATTAGAGAAAGGATCAAAACTGCTCAGTCTGGACAAAAGTCCTATGCGGATAAAAGAAGGTCTGACCTTGAGTTTCAAGTTGGTGAGCGTGCATTTTTGAAAGTTTCGCCGATGAAAGGAGTCATGCTTTTTAATGTTAAAGGAAAGCTCAGCCCTAGGTATATTGGTCCCTTTGACATTATTGAAAAGGTTGGATCAGTAGCCTATCAATTGGCTCTGCCCCCGTCTCTTGCTGGTGTGCATGATGTATTCCATGTATCTATGCTAAGGCAATGCTTGACAAGTGCAGAGCAGTTGCTTCAGCATGAACCAGAAGGGTTGAGTGCGGATTTGACGTATGATGAAGAACCGGCTGAGATTATTGATCGGAAGGACAAGCAGTTGAGAAATCGGACTATACCTTTGGTGAAGATTAGAAGGAAGAATCACTCTTTTGAGGAAGCATCTTGGGAGAAAGAAGATGAGATGTGGTCCAAGTATCCTCACCTTTTTGGACCTTCAGGTACGTTGTAATTTCGGGGACAAAATTTCTTTTAAGGAGGGAGGAATGTAACACCCCCCATATTTCTAACCCGAGATCCGTATTCCAGGTCTGAGAACCCGAAGGTCTAGTCGGGTGAACTTGAGGAGTATAGGATTGAAACCCATGATCCATACCTAGGACCCATGGATCTGGATCCTTTATCTGAAGAGCCTGCCTTGGCTGGAGCTGGGAATTCTGGAAGTCAGGTGTTGTTCAGAGATGTCCGGAATGAAAGTAAGATCTCCCCCATCTCTTATTTAGGGCTAGGTTGGCCTTGGGTATCAAGCCTGTAATACCCCCCCGTATTTCTAACCCGAGATCGGTATTCCAGGTCCGAGAACCCGAAGGTCTAGTCGGGTGAACTTGTGGAGTATCCGGATTGAAGCCCATGATCCATACCCAGGACCCATGGATCTGGATCCTTTATCTGAAGAGTCTGTCTTGGCTGGAGCGGGGATTTCCGGAAGTCAGATGTTGTTCAGAGATGTCCAGATGTTGTTCAGTTAGGGCTAGGTTGGCCTTGGGTATCAGCCCCTAGTAAAAGCACCCTTGTATGGCAAATTACATGGGGGCGGTTACTAGTGGCGGTCGCTTAACCTAAGCGACCGGCCCAAGCGACCGCCCGGTCTATTTTCGGAGATTTTACCCTATTTTGCCCCCAGACTTCTATAAAAGGCAACCTCCGTCTCATTAACGATTACTTTATTCGTGGTTGCTTATTTGGGAGTTTAGACGGCTGCGGGGAAGATCCAAAAGAGTCTCTGGAGTACTGACAGTGGCTTGGAAGATAAGTTCTCTTCTTCTCTGGCTTTCTGGTGCGAGGTATTGAACCAACCCTTTGTTCTCTACTCTCTTTTCTCCGTTAGATTGGTTTTACCCTTTTTCCCTCATCTCTGTGATTACCCTTTGGATATTCTTTACCCTCTTTATTAATCTACTTGAGATGGAATAACCGTAAACAGAACCCTACTTCCGTGAGATGGTAAATCCAATCAAGGAGAGGGTTAGGGGTAATCTATTGATGATAGTGGATTATTTTCTCTTACCCTTTTGGCTTAGGGAGTTTTTAATTCGAGACTTAGGATGAGATTACTCGAAAACCGGATTGAAATCGAGTAATCAGAAGCCTGAGTTTCGGATTGAAACTCACTGTTTTTGGGGCGGTCACTAGTGGCGGTCGCTTAACCTAAGCGACCGGCACAAGCGACCGGGCTGGTAAAAAGATGACCAATTGGATTTCGGTTCTGATTCAAATTGATTTATGTGACTTATATATTCTAATAACCCTGTGTTTAGGTGATTACTGTTTAAAAGAAAAGTCTACTAATAGTTATTGGATTCCATTTTACGGACGTTTCAGTTATATGCAAGTAAGGACAGTCTATCTTATCTATCTACATATACTTGAACATGTTAATCTGATAGTTGTTAGTCTTGATTTATATTGTTATATACTGCTGTTTGCTTTGATTTCATAATTACATGATGAATTGTGAATGTTATATGATTATGGTAATTGGTTTATGATTATGATAGTTGAGGTGTTCCTTTTGGGATATCTTGGCTGATGATATCAAAAGGCTGTGGAATGGGACACATGCCTGCTGATACCTTCAGCACTATCATGATTAATTGATGACATTGTTAGGATGAGTCTAGATTGCATGGCTAGGTACCCCACATGCTACTACCCTTTCGGTAGGGGGATTGAAACCGAGTGACCCGTGATGACAGTGATAAGACTTGGTGGTCCACTGTTGGTCATGAAATGGTAGGGTTGGGCTCATGGATGTCCAAGGACCGGACCGGGTGTCGTGAGGAATCATGAGAGCATCCGCCCCAATGATATGTGGATGACCATAGGGTTAAGGAGTAGAGTCCAACAGAGGTAGCCAGTCCGTGAGGATTCTTACTCCTAGGTTGCGAAGGATACTGAACCGAGTTGGTTGGTGCCATAGGGGATGTATCTGGACTTCATGTAGACATGTAACCATTATGACCTTGCATTGGATTAGAAACCCAGACATGCGCCAGTACTCATTACCAATGGTCGTGGTGAGAGAGTGTGGACTTAACCCCCTAACCATGGTTTGTGAGCCAGGTGTGGACTTTCCCTTTTTCCCTGGATCCCTACAGAGGTAAGCAGTCCTTGTCGGATCAGAGTGATGAGACTTACCCAGAGGAGGGCTGGTGTTTATCTTAAAGAATGTCAGCTATTAGAGACTCTCATAGTTAGAAATCATAGTATCATTCATGTTTTGCATTCATTCATATTACTGTTGTATCATGGCATTTTTGGATGATGGATGAGATATATGATTGTTTCTTACTGAGTTCTTTAGAACTCATTCCTTTATTCTTTGTATGTTTTTAGCCTATACAGAAGAAGGATTTGTAGAAGATGGGCTGGTTCCCTATGAAGGAACCATCCCGTTTGAAGAAGATGTGGCACCGCCAGTGGGAGATGGAAATAGCATGTGCGGGAGTTCCTGCGGGTGCATGGAGTGCGCTTATCGCACCGGTTGATGGTCAGAGGCAAAAGGTGGTCAGCCAGTTCGCACTGAGACTGGAAAAGAATTGGAGAACCCCTCACCTTATTAAACTGGAGTCTAAGTTCATTGACTTAGAGAAACAAACTGGAAAGAAACTGATATAAATACTTTTATTTCGCTGCCCTCATTTTTGTTTTATTCTTTATTCTTTATTTCTTTCCTTTGATATTGGAGCATTTTGGGCTTCTGTAATTCATTTAATTCAGTTATTGAATATTCTTTGCTCATGATTATCTGTATTTGTCTTAAATATTGTTGATAGACTAAAACCTTGGATCTTGTGACGGATCGCACCCACGGGTTGTCGGGCGGGTAACCGAGACCGACGGGTGGGGTGTGACTGAGTGGTATCAGAGCCTTGGTTTTACAAAGTCAATAATAATTAATACGAGTGCTAGATGAGCAATCTGAGTCATAGATCCAGAAGTGACTCAAAAGAATTAGAGTGAGTAATAGAACATCTTTTGTTAGAAACAAACTGATAAAGTAAGTGGATCTTATTTTGAATAACTTACAATAAGTCAAGTGAAATACATTCTCACATTGTAATTATCAAGAAAATGCATAAGAGACAATAATACAAGTGCAATAAACATAACTGTGTTTCATTAATAAGATAAAGCTTTACATAACTTGGAGCGTACTCTACGCTTTACAAAATGTTAGGGAATGAACATGTGCTGAATAAAAACTACAATAAACATATCTAAACCCTAAGGTCAATATTGAATCAAAGTGAATCAAAACCTAGTTCTATATCTACTGTTGTGGTGGTGGTGGTGGAGCTAGTCTCATCTGGCGGAGTATGTCAAGGCACTCGCTATCTGGCCCCTCATCTCTACCTCGCCTCGCTCGAACTGGTCCATCCGAGTGAACAGACCCCTAGCCCAAGGTGGTGCGACCTCCGAAGTATCCTGAGTCCCGAATGTGCCTCCTGTCTCGAACTGGGAAGGTGGTGGCGAGTCTGCATGATCCTCATCATCAGTCTCTACATCCATGTCCTCCTGCTCGGCTGGCATCTCTGGTGAGTTTTGTCCGCCTGTTAAGTGCATCTGAGCGACCAATCTGTACCCTATTGTACCGCCATGCCCAACTAGGATAGCCTCCTCTCCCTCGAAGTCGACCCCGAAGTGCTCAAAGATCCGTGTCAGAAGCTGCCCGTATCCAAGGTTTGCTCCCCCCGGATGTGTCACTCGGTAGATCATGGCATTTTGGATTATGTAAGCCAAGTCTACCTGGTAGTGGGTGTACACTGAAAAGGTCATCATAGCCTGCATGAGTGAAATCTCACTCTGATGACCTGCCTTAAGCAGCAAGTTCCGTGCTATGATCCTGGAGATGATCCTGCATGATGGATACAGCTCAGTCACTGACTCTACCCCGCTGCACTCTTGTGGGAAAATGCTCGAGAAGACGAGAGTTCTCTCCTCCCAGTGTATGACATCGTCTGACTCAGCCCCCGGCTCGAACCATCTCCTGTCGCCGTGGATGTATGGCACGTCTAGGATGTGAGCCAGCTCCTCTGTGGTGAAGCGTATGTCTGTGGTCTTCACCCAGCTCTCAATCACTAGCCTAGTGTCGCGCTCTCCATCCATCTCTCTGTGGAAGGTCAGGTTGCTGTAGAATAACCTGACTAGCTTGGGATAGGCATCCTCGTTCAAAAACAAGGTACTTCTCCAACCCACAGCCGCAAATCTACTCTCGATCTGGAACTGTGCTACCTCTGAAGTCACTACTGGTCGACCATACTCGATCGCACGATGACTGAAGTGGCCAAAGTATAGCTCCTGTGCCTCCAGGGATCTAAAGTAGTCTGGATGGACTGGGTCATGTGCGTCACCTCTACCTCGACCACGACCTCGGCCGCGAATGGGTACTCTAGGCTTACTGTGTAAATATTTGAATATGCAAGCCCTACGAACATCTGTTGAAAGGGACTCGGGCAAAGGGATAACAGCTTGCCTTTGGGGTACCGCTTCAGACCCTTTCGCCCTTGGCTTTCCTACTTCCCGCTCCAGCCGATGGATCTTCTTCCTAGCACCATCCAAATCCGAACGAAGACGTTCGATCACGGAATTCTTCTCCCGAGCGATCTCCCAGGCTTGGTTTCCAAGACGAGCAATCTCAACATCCTTGGCTTTGGATTCTTCCCGAAGCCTGTAAACTTCATTACTCAATCTACTGAGTCTAAAGGCTGCTTCCACTTGATTGTGAAAGTTACCAGTGAGACTCCTGCAACAACTTTAGAGTTAGTCAAAAGCAAAAGAAAAATTTTCAAAACGAAAGGTAATGAAAAAAAACTTACATCACTAGTGATTTTGTAAAATCCACATCTGGGATCGTGGAGAGGGCTCTACTCTCTGCAGGCATTTGAACAACAGTGCACCATTTAAGTGCCTTGTCAAAATCGCCTGTCACCAAGTCAGACCTCTTCAACGATTCAGAAGGCTGGAACGCGTCATCAACCAACCGAGGGCGCTTCCTAGTGGCAAAATCCTCCAGCTCCAAGGAAGGAGTGGAGGAGGATGCCAAACAAGCACTAGAGTTGGAAATAGGAGCGGCGCCGGTAGGGACCACATCTTCCTCAGATGTCCGAAGGGTCTTCATCATAGAAGACCGAACGATCTCTTCGGCGAGGATGTCAACAGTACAAGCAATGACGGAGGGAGCCACATCCTCCTTGGAAGACTGAACGGTCTCTTCAGGCAGAGGGAGTGTGGGAGAAACATCTGCAGAAACTGTGGGAATCTGCTCTGAAGATTCACCAACAGCAGTCTCCCCACTTTTAGAAGATTCGCCAACAGCAATCACCTCACAAGGAGCAACCTTCATCGGTACTAGGGCAGTCTTCTTGTAGGAATTCTCCCTAATAAAGTCCAAGTTAATTCTTGGAGGCACTACAAATGCAAAAAGCAGTATTAGTACCAGAATCCAACAACTTATAGGCAGAAAAGGGAAAACCCTAGATTTCAGTTGAACAGATACAGTAACGAGCGCCATTCAGAACTTCCGTAATGAGTAAACCCCAAGTATGAATACTGTGGAGATTTCTTAGGGAGAAGAAGAACTTCGTGACATAAGCAGGGCGGAAGACTTACTTGTTCAAGTTTTGATCGAAGATATTGTTGGAGAACGAGAGTACGAGACAAGCAAAAGAAGACAGGATATTGCTTTGTAAATCTATTAGACAGAGTAACTTGCAGATAGTGAGATAAAGATGAAGTACCCTTGAGGAGCTTAAATAGCCTCAAGGAGCGATGTGACAGTTGAAGGCCCAAGATTAATCAAGGGACAGGATGGAAGAAACGCTTCCAATTCCTGGATATGCAGGATCAACAATCAGGGGATAACGGCGCTTCAAATTCGAAACTTGAACTCTGAACTAGGTTTCCACGTGGAACGATGTGCACCTGATATACGAGGATACTGCCAAATATCAATCATCGCACCAGTATTAAATAAAGTATTTCCAATTCCTTGGGAACACTACAAGAAAACGGGTCTATGGCGGCACTTTGGGTAAGGATACAACGGCATTTTCATAAAACGCCGTTGTATGTTAATTAATAGCGGCATTCGCTAAAAAATGCCATTGTATGCTATTTATCACGGCGTTTCTGCAAAACGCCGTTGTACATAGCTCTATAATGGCATTTTGTGAAAAATGCCTTCATATGTCCCCTACAACCATGGAACTATATTTCGGCGAAGGGGGCGAAACGGCGAAACGAAACCAAGGGGCGAAACGATATTTACATAATATCGTCGAGATATCGGCGATATCTCGGCGATTTCTCCCAATATATTGCGATATTTCATGATATATCGGAAAATATTATTTTTTTATATATTTTTTTCAGATCTTTATATTATTTCTTGCACTTTTTAAGCGATTTCTCTCGCGATTCTATCACAATCTTACCAATTCTATCCCAATGATTCAAGACTCAAAAGTTAATGTGTTAAATGTAATTAGGAAGAGAATCTACATAGAATAATTTATAGCTAGGAAGACATTTTATAGCAAAATCTTCAAGATTAATGAGCAATCTTACCAACTATATTCTAGTGATTTAATCCTCAAAAGTCAACATGCCAAATGTGGTTAGGGAAGAATATATACATGAAATAATTTATGGAAACAATTTAAATTATGAATGGATTTTGTAATAGAATCTTCAGAGTGAATGGATAATCATTCCAATTATGTCCGAATGATGTAGGCCTCAAAAGGTAATATGTTAAATATGACTAGATAGGAGAATTTAAATGAAAGAATTCATAGGAAATAATTTAAATTTATCATATATTTGTATTAAATTACGATATGCATCAAATATACCAAAATTATTGAACAAAAATACTCAAAATGGGGGGGCGAAATATCGCCGAAATCTCGGAGATATTTCGCCATGTCACCCGGTTTGCCATCCAGCCAATCGGGCGAAACGAACGAAAGTTCATTCCCTGCCTACAACTATGAAAAATGATTTAAAACTTCGTTATATTAAACTTTTTAACGGCGTATTAGAGAAACGCCGTCGTATGTAGCCTTATGACGGCATTTATCAAAAACGCCGTCATATGTCCATGGGATGCTTTCATTTATTCACAAGGCTTTGGATGAATATAATATATGGCTTTGTAACGGCGTTTCTAAGATAGAAACGCCGTTGTAAATTGTTTAATATATAACTTTAGAACGGCGTTTCCAGGAAACGCCGTCGTATGATTAGGTCTTACGGCGTTTCCATGAAACGCTGTGGTTGCCTAATACCTCCTGCCTGCGCCCATTTTTCACTTGTGGAGAAGAGGAGCAATCGAATATGAAAAACCACTCGCTCTCTCTCTCTCTCTCTCTCTCGCTCGCTCTCTCCCTTTGTTCTCTGCATTGCTCACTCATTCGAGAGATCGAACTCGAGTTGCAACTTTCGTAAGCCTGATTCTAACCTCACGGCTGCTTCTCGAATCACTCACTCCTGCAAGCATTTTGAGAGATCGAACTTTCGAATAGGAGCTTTCGTCAGAGCTTTCGGCTACTAAATCTCAGGTAAGGAGCTTTGTTCGGAGATTTCGTTAGGTCTGAGACTCCCTCCTCCTGCGTCTAGTAGATCATATTGAGTTGATTTGGAAATTTATGTTTGTTAGAAATTTAGAATCTCACACCCATATTTTCTGTTTCTGTTTTTGAAGTCTCTACTATCTCTGTTTTGTCTTCATAAGATCTTTATCACTAAGTGTGCACTATAAATCATGATAAAGATGAGATTTCATTTCTCATTGTTGTTTTTGATCTTTCGACCAAAAGTAGCTGATGAAATTTCAATACCGATAAATCTCAAGCCCGATCAGATTTCATTTCTCATTTTTGTTTTTAAAGTCATACTTGTATTGATGAATGATTACTATTAGCCATCATATGACCGTTGGAGATCTTTGGAAAATATGACCATTGGAGATCTTTAGAGAATATGACCGTTGGAGATAATATGACTGTTGTAGATCTTTTGAGAATATGACCGTTGGAGATCTTAGATTATACGACCGTTGCAAATAATTTCTTTCCTTATGTATAGCATGTTACATTTATTTTATTCTTTACTTGATTGTATTATATATATACATGAAGAAGTAATACAAAATCACTCCTACACAAAATCATCTTAACATGGTATCAGTTTAGGACAATCCAAACCTTTTCCAGTGACGCTATTTTTTTTCAAGAGCAGTCAACGATCCCTACGTTGTTGTTTTCTTTCCGCTGCCTTTACAATGATGGATCCATCTATCAATGCTCTTGCTACAGCTGTTGTTGCTTCCACTAATGCTTTTTCCATCAACTTTGATGGTTCTTCTCCATATTTTCTACATCATTCGGATAATCCTGGTGCTATACTCGTCACGCAGCTTTTACGCGGCGATAATTATCCCACTTGGAATCGTTTTATGCGGATGGCTCTTGAGGCCAAACATAAGCTTGCATTTATCGATGGCTCCTTACCTAAACCCGCCGCTGATTCTTTGGAACTTCACGCATGGACACGATGCAACAGCATGGTCCTTTCTTGGTTGCTAAATGCTCTCTCACCTGATATTGCTAATAGCAATCTTTACATCTCTACTGCCCACAAGGTTTGGGATGATCTTCGTGATCGTTTTTCTCAAAAAAATGCTCCTCGAATTTTTGAGATCCGACGTAGCATTTCTAATCATCGTCAAGGAACCTCTTCTTTGGCATCTTATTATACTATTCTCAAGGGTTTTTGGGATGAAGTCGACTCATACAACTCTTTCCCACCCTGCACTTGTGGTCTTTTGTCAAAACACACTGATCTTCAATGACAAGATCGCTTACTTGAATTTTTAATGGGCCTTAATGATTCTTATTCTTCTGTTCGAAGTCAACTCCTTTTGATGGAACCCTTGCCTAACATCAATCGTGCTTATTCTCTTCTATTGCAAGAGGAGCGTCATCGCTCCCTCCATGAGTTACCGAATCCATCATTGCATCAATCTGCCCTTGCAGCCACTACTCCTCGTACACATTCTAAAAATGGTAAGAAGCCTATGTATCACTGTGATTTTTGTGGCATGGACGGCCATTCAGATTCCCGTTGTTTTAAGAAACACGGTTATCCTCCCAAAGCAACAATACACTCATTAAATCAACATCACTTGGACTCTCTGCTCGATCCTTTGCTACCATCAACCCAGGAACAAATTCTACCCCCTCCTTTACTTCGGCACAGTATCATCAATTATTGGCATTGATCGAATCGGGTAATCCCACTCCTTTAGCAAATGCTGCAGGTAATTCCCCTTCCCCATGGGTTATTGATTCTGGGGCAAATTTTCATATGGCTTCTAAGTTACAATTCTTTAACACTGATACGGTGGTTCCTTATACATCTCCGATTACATTACCCAATGGTGAAACAACCCTTGTGTCCCATTTAGGGACTTGCACCCCCACCCCTTCCATCTCTCTTAATAATGTCTTATATGTTCCTTCATTCCGTTTTAATTTATTATCTGTTAGTCAAATCACTAAAGCTCTCAATTGTTCGGTAACATTTTTTCCTCATCATTGTGTCTTTCAGGACTTACCAACGAAGAAGATGATTGGATTGGGTAAAGAGCATAATGACTTATATTATTTGGAGTTGCTTCCCTCCATTATTGCAGCCTCATCCACTCATTCCCACTCCTTTGATGTGTGGCATTGGCGCTTAGGCCACCCATCTCGCAACATTATTAATTCTTTATCACGTTTTAATTCTTGCATTTCAGTTTCTAATAAATGTGTTTGCACTATTTGCCTTTGGCAAAACAAACCCGGCTATCTTTCCCATCTAGCTCCATATCCACTTCATCTTCTTTTGATTTAATACATTGCAATGTTTGGGGTCCTTATTATATTCCTTCTATATGTGGTGCTAAATATTTTTTTACTATTGTGGATGACTATTCTCGCTATACTTGGGTTTTTCTAATGAACTTCAAATCTGACACTTGGTCTTATTTGCATGATTTTTTTGCAATGGTTAAAACTCAATTCAATTTTCAAATAAAAAAAAATTCGCACTGATAATGCTCTTGAATTTTTTAATCACTCCACCACCTCATTTTTTTCCAACCATGGAGTTATCCATGAACATAGTTGTGTTGACACCCCACAACAAAATGGTGTTGTTGAACGCAAACACCGGCACTTACTCAATGTTGGTCGGGCCCTTTTATTTCAAGCCAATCTTCCACAAGATTTTTGGGGTGATTGCATTCTTACGGCCACACACATTATTAACAGGTTGCCTACCAAACTTTTAAAAGAGAAAACTCCTTTTGAACTTCTTTTTAATAAAACCCCCCACATATGTTCATCTTCGTACTTTTGGTTGTTTGTGCTTGGACACAACCATTCCACCATCAAGCACAAATTTGACCCCGTGCTTCTCCAGGAATTTTCCTTGGATACCCTTTTGCTCAAAAAGGTTATAAAATTTTTGATCTCACTTCTCACAAGGTTTACACAAGTAAAGACGTTGTGTTAATTGAACATATTTTTCCTTACCACCTAAAGACTTCCCCTTCATCTATTAACCCTACCCTCCCTGTTCCAGTTCCTGATTTTGAATCCTCCTCCATCCCAACCAACCCAGTTTTCCCATCTCCACCATTAGACCCGCCAACCCCACCACACAACCCTTCCCCACCTCCAGTTGTGTTGTCGCCACGTTGCTCCGCCCGGTCGCATAATCCCCCCTCCCATTTGAAGGACTACATATGCTCGGCTACTCACGCCACATCATCTTCTTCGGATGCCGGTAAACTCTTTCCTCTTGATTCTTCTATATCTTATAAAAAGGTCTCACCTTCTCATCTTAAGTTTATCAAGTCTCTTTCCTCTTCTGAAGAACCCACTAGCTTTGCCAAAGCAATGTTGTCACCTGACTGGAAAGATGCCATGCAGTCAGAGATTGGGGCTCTTGAAACCAATAACACTTGGTCACTTGTTCCTTTGCCGCCTCAAAAGAAAGCCATTGGTTGTAAATGGGTTTACAAAATTAAACGACACTCTGATGGTTCTATTGAACGATACAAAGCACGTTTGGTGGCCAAGGGGTACACCCAAACTGAAGGTGTTGATTTTCATGAGACTTTTGCTCCTGTGGCCAAACTTGTTACTGTACGCGTCTTGCTTGCTCTTGCCTCAATTAAAAATTGGTCACTTCATCAACTTGACGTTAATAACGCCTTCTTGCATGGTGATCTTGACGAAGAAGTATATATGACTCTACCTCCTGGTTATCATCGTAAGGGGGAGAACGTTGTTTGCCGCCTCCACAAATCTCTCTATGGTTTAAAGCATGCTTCTCGTAATTGGTTCGCCAAATTTTCTACTGCCTTAATGAGTGTGGGCTTCATTCAATCGACTGCAGATTATTCCCTCTTTTCTAAGGGCTACGAGAATTCAACCATCTTTGTATTAGTATATGTGGATGACATCCTTATTGCTGGTTCTGACGCTTTGGCGATTTCCACCTTAAAGAGTTTCCTTCACCAACAATTTCGTATCAAAGATCTTGGCCCCATGAAATATTTTCTTGGTCTTGAACTGGCTCGCTCACAAAAAGGTATTTTCCTCAATCAACGAAAATAGACTTCGGATATATTATCAGATGTCGGCCTTACCGGTGCTCACCCAACTTCATTTCCAATGGAACAAAATCTCAAGCTTACGGACTCCGATGGTGATATCCTTCCTGAACCTGCATTTTATCGTCGTTTGATTGGACGGTTGATTTATCTCACCATCACTCGTCCAGATATTGTGCACACTGTCAACATTCTTAGCCAGTTTATGCACCAACCTCGCAAACCACATATGGACGCTGCAACTCGCCTTCTTCGATACCTTCACAACTCACCTGGCCAGGGTATTTTACTTCCAGCTAATGGCACCTTATCACTTCATGCTTTTTGCGACTCTGATTGGGCCAGTTGTCCCATGACTCGCCGCTCCACCACCGGTTACTGTGTTTTTCTTGGTTTTAGCCCTATCTCTTGGAAGACTAAGAAACAACATACAGTTTCTCGATCCTCTGCCGATGCGGAATATCGAGCCATGGAAATGGCCACTTGCGAGCTAATTTGGTTAACTTCGCTCCTTCAAGATTTTGGTGTTCATTTGAAGCAGCTAATCCCTCTTTTTTGTGACAATCAAGCGGCCATCCACATTGCCGCCAATCCTGTGTTTCATGAGCGTACCAAACATATTGAAATTGATTGTCATGTCATCCGTGATAAGATACGCTCTGGCCTCATCCGCACCGTTCACACTTCTAGTTCCACCCAAATTGCTGACATTTTCACCAAATCCCTTGGCAAAGATTCTTTTCTATTCCTCAAGGACAAGTTGGGAGTTCTTGATATTCACTCTCCAACTTGAGGGGGAGTATTAGCCATCATATGACCGTTGGAGATCTTTGGAAAATATGACCGTTAGAAATCTTTGGAGAATATGACCGTTGGAAATAATATGACCGTTGTAGATCTTTTGAGAATATGACCGTTGGAGATAATATGACCGTTGGAGATCTTAGATTATATGACCGTTGCAAATAATTTCTTTCCTTATGTATATCATGTTACATTTATTTTATTCTTTACTTGATTGTATTATATATATACATGAAGAAGTAATACAAAATCACTCCTACACAAAATCATCTTAACAATTACTGTGATAAATATGTGTTTGCAGTTATTGAAATGAAACTGAGACAGAAGCCGATATTGAATTTTTCAAAATGTGACTTACAGTTGCAGATATTGAAATGAAATTTAGCTATGGTGTTTATGTTTTAGGAGCTCTAGATATATTTATTTGTCTTACATCTACTCTGTTCTTCCATGGATAACTCCAATGATATATTTATTTGTCTCCATTCATTTGTTCATTTTTTGTTTCTCCTACTATAGCATTTCAGTTTTGCTCAGTATGGAAACCTTGACCTAATGTCTCATAAATCTTGTTGCTCTTTTTGATATTTTCTGGGGTGAATACTCTTGTCCTTGTTTTCCTATTTTTCTATTTTACTTCTTGCTGCTGCTGATTCCCTGTTTAAGTTCCGCTTTGCTGAAGACTATAGCTGTTGTTGCGAAGGAAGGCCACCCTTGAATTGGTTGCTGCTGCTGTTGAACCTGAAGAACCATTTAAACTGAGAGCAACAATTCAATTTGCTATCAAAGCCTACTGCCGATCCCCTACTTGGCTCAAGTGAGTGAGTGAGTGAGTGATAATTCAATGTTTTTTCCAACCCATCTGTCCGAACAATATATATAGCTATTAATAGTGTTTGTCGTTCTTCTTTTATGTATTTATTATCTGTAGATGTTTTACTCTCTCAATTGATTTCAAAAGGATGGAGGAGAAGAAGGGGAAAGGTGGAAGCAGGAGGCTGGAGAAGAAAAACAGAAAATGGTGCAAGGTTGTATGTTGGACTCAGATATACAGTACAATCTAGCAAAACTTGTTCCAGTCTAACATCATGTAAGTACTTCAGTGGCTGATTTGCATGGTCATGAAATTGGGTGTCCTTAGTTGTTAGGCAGGTCCAGTAGTGCAATTGATAATCCCTTGGTGAACATGTGGAAATTTACTAAATTGAAAATTAGGGTAGCCTGAAAACTGGACACCAACAGGTTAAGTAGTTATTGTCCTTAACCACCAGTTGGCTTCTGGCATGCTATTATTGTGGCTGAGTATTGTGTTTGGGATTCCTGTTATTAACTTTCTGCACTATAATCATTTCTGGCTGTCTCACTAATTTCATTTATTGCATCTGATGTGCTAGTTAAGATGAGGTTATCCAGTAATGGTAAACTATTAATGCCTGATTAGTTGGCACAGTTAGATCCTGATTTCAACTAGTCAGAAACCAAGATATGCTGTTTAAAGGCGCTCTAAGAATATTTCATTATACATAAGAACATCTTATGACATTTTTTTTTGGGGCAATGTTTTGCCATATTAAGATTTATGAAATTTTCAGATTTGAGAAAATCCCCAGCATTTAAAAGCTGAGAATTGTAGCCATTGCCATCATCCAGTTTTTTGTTCCTGAATTGGCTGGTTGATTTTTCAAAACTTTTTTCAATGCCATATTTTAACCATTTTTATTGGAATCAAACAGTGGTATATGCTTATTTATAAGCAGTATGTTGAGTGATTAAAGTAACAAATATATAACATTTGGTTAATTGATATTTGGCATAAAAAGTGTCTCCGTTTTGATCCAGGTTTCCTCCAGATTCAATGAGGATAATGGAATATGTGTAGAGGTTTTAGGTTGAAATTTGCAAAACGTGGACTCTTTTGGTCAAAACTAGTCAAGTTGAGTCAAAACAGGGGATACTTTAAATTGCAAGTTACCGCATATGAGATTTAGTTCCAAGTGTATAATACAGAATTGATTGCATATATATAGTGTTACTAACTTCTAACTGTAAATATTATTTAAGTCCATGTCTCCAAGATGCAATCTGCAAATGGCCTATGGAGTAACTTTTGTGATCGGTCCTTATAGGACACCATAGAATTCCAAATCCCAACCCTATATTGCAGTTTGATCATGGTTTCCATGGCAACTAGACAAACCTAACTTTTCGTGTAGTATATGATTAAAGGCAATATAGCAATGGTTCACTAGTTCAGTGCATTATAGTTTTTATGTATTTGTTTGATCAGTTTAGTAACTTTTAAATGCTTCCATGATTTAGAGTTCCCAGTTTAGTTCTAGTGTCCAAGTTGTATTTCAGGTGGGAGTCCTATCCTATATACAAAAGATTCTCGATCCTATTCCAAGGAGGAATCCCATTGTAATACTGATTAGCCAAGAAATCAATAGGATGAACAAGATTACTTACTAATTGTTTATCAACTTTGCTGCTCTTCTATGAGATTTGTCTGATCTAAGATTAGAATCGTACCTTGGTGTGTAATATTCAAGAGGCTTGGTGTCCTTGGTTAGTTATACTTAAAGGTTGCTTTACTAGGTTCTTGGTGGTTCAAGTCCAGATCCAGCTGTGGCTGTGGATTCTGCCTTCATTTATCATCAAATCTGAATCCAAACTTTGTAAACAAGGTCATACAGAAGGGAACGAAACCACCATCCCCCCCCCCATCCTCACCTTTCCCCCTGGTCAAAACACTTTCCCTCCATAATCAAGATACCCGAGATCTCCTGAACCAGCCATCCAAAGTTGGCCTAGTTTCGTACACAATCTCACCCCAACCTGGTTACCTTCAATCCAAACTCCATCCCGTTCTAGCCCTCCTAACCCCAGAAACCCTCAACTTCTTGAATTTGAATGTTTTGAAGCCCTAAAAACCAAGAAACTTAATATCTCCTAATCTTCCCATCAAACTCAGCCTAACTTGAAGGGCAACTCTCTACCATCAACATACTCTCGACCCATGTTTCACCCAGGTTTGACTTCTAGAAACCCCTATTCCCAATTCCAGGATTTCACCCTAGGTACGGCATCTCGAGAAACCCCATAAACCTTCTATATTGATTGTTTTGTAACCTCTTCTCAATCCATTAGGACTCTTTGCTTACCACTACATCGTCCCGTCAAATATTATTATTGTTTCAACATAAAACCTAACACCCCATTTGAGATCACCCCATAGAGGCATCCACTTACACCCTAATTATCCACTGAGCTGGTTCTGTTACAAGATCATGGTGTATTTGGCCCTCGTTGAGGATACATCAACTTATGGCTTTTGTGGTTTACTGGTCCAATATGTGATATGAGTAATTAGGAAGCTGAAGTTGTTTAATCGTTCTTAATGCCTTCATCTTTACGAGAATAGCGCTTCTCGAGATGCCGTACCTGGTCGAGGTCTTCTACCCTTAGTCTAGCCCTGTCCGGCAGTAGGTTGTCCGGGATTCATTCTCTTATACTTTCTGTTCTGTGCTCTAAAACCACACTGCTCACTTACTCAAAAAACAGATAGGGTCGAGAGTAGTGCTCTTTAGGAGTATTGCGCTTCTCGAGAAACCCCTATTCTTAATGCCTTCATTTTTAATCAGCTATCTGTTTTTCGAGTAAGTGAACAATGTGGTTTTAGAGCACAGAACAGAAAGTATAAGAGAATGAATCCCGTACAATCTACTGCCGGACAGGGCTAGACTAAGGGTAGAAGACCCCGACCAGCAAGGAGAAGCTTCTTGCACACAACAGGAACAAATCAACAACAGCCACATCTTTCACTCCTGTACTTTGTATCTTCTGCTAGATTGTACTGTATATCTGAGTCTAGTTTTGAGTACAGTTTTTCATCTCTCATCAGCTTTATCATCTGCTGAACCAAAAACGAAGTATTTAGGGCCACTCATTTCAGGTCACAAAGAGCTTTAGCCATTTTTTGGCAGTTTTGTAACGATCATTGTTGACTCGGATGTGCTTTCTGATTGATATTGGGGTATCTAAATTATTCATCTAGTGTTGTAAATACAAATAGGGAAAGAAAACGAAAGCAGTACGGATTTACAAGGTTGCACAGAATACTAGTAGCCTATGTAATGCTATTTCTTTGAGAAGGCTACCTAACGATGAGTCGTCGAAGGACTTGTTTTAAATTGCAACAAGATTTTACAGGATATCTGCTACCTTGTAAATGGAATTGCTGATAGTTTGGCTGGATGATTCAACTTTTCCATAAACTAGTTCAGTCAAGCAAAACCCAGGTATAGAGATGCACAAATAGGCAGTCCGAACAGGTGCCATGTTTATGAAAGAGAGCCGAAAGTTTGAGGGTGGAATTGAGATAGATTTGGTTCTCAACAAGAAGGAAATGCAGGCCTTTGCTTCAATTTTCACTCATGGACTAAGGGCTTGTCTTTGATTGATCTCAAATCCATTTTCAGATATTTCATATGTATTTCCTATATATATATATATATATATATATATATTATCCTTGCAGATGATAGGTGAAATTTGTGATTTTGATGTGTAATTAGGATAGGAATATTGACTAGTCAGTATTCCCTGTATTTCTCTGTTGTGACATTCTTGTATCTGCAGTTTATTATAGATGAGAATTTCGATCATCAGACACTGAACTATAACATTGTCTCAGTTGCGAGGTCGATCCTCCCTGAATTTAGATGTTTTTCAATATTTTTACGACAGAGCATGTGGAGTTGGACAGCGGCTTTCTTATCCACATATGTCTCAGAAAAATGGAAAGCTTGAGAGGAAACATACATTGATTATAGAAAGTGGATTGTCTTTGGTTGCTCATTTTGGGTTGCCTTTCAATTTTTGAGTGATTTATGCCTTTTCAACTGCCCTATACCCGATTGTCGACTTTTCAACTTCTGCTTTGGCTTTACTCTATAATTGTCATCCTACTGATTGTTTCTAAAAGCATTTGGTTGTCAATGTTTTCTACTTTTGAGGCCATAAATTCTCATAAGCTTGAGTTAGGGGTGTCAACGGTGCGGTTTGGGGCGGTTTTGAGCTGAAAAACACCTAGCCAAAACACGGTCCATTTACAAAATAATGGTTTCTAAAGCGATATCTGAAATTACCGACAAACACTTAGTAAAGATAGAAACAAAAACATCAAATTTCTGCTGGTTTGCTTCCTGATTTCTCCACAGAATCTGCAACTAACTGTTTCATTGGTATGATTGGTTTGAGCAGGGTTGTAAAATTGGTTTTCCATGTATGTTTCATATATTCCCTTCATGGTTATAGTGTATTAGAACGAAGTTTAATTGATCTTTTGATAGGTTATTCAGCTGAGTTGATCTACCATTTAATGGATAGAAGTTGGATTCGAAAATCACGGGATCGTGGATTCCGTGCAGGCGATACATATGAAGGTGGTGTAAATGGATTTCTTGATTTTGCATTTTCTAAAGTAACCTTAGGAGAGAAGATTCCATGCCCATGTGTAAACTACACCAACCACCGACTAGGGACACGAGATGAAGTGTTTGAGCACTTGATTGTTGATGGAATTATGGCTGGTTACATGTTTTGGAGTTCCCATGGGGAAGTTAGATCTTCATTTACCACAACAATAGAGAATAATGTGATTAGTGAAGAAGATTAAGGCATTGTTAACATGAATGACATACTTCATGATGCATTTCCTAGTCAGACTTTTACAGAACATGGTGTTTATACCACAAGCGAACACATGGATAGAGTAAGACATGAATCAGAAAAATGGGAGAGATTGATAGAAGCAGTAGAGATGGCATTGTATTCAGATTGCAAGGAGTTCACAAGATTGTCATTCACTGTTGCACTATACCACATAAAGTGCTTATGCGGTTGGAGTGACAAGTCTTTCTCTATGTTGTTGGATTTATTGAAAAAAGCATTACCTCAACACAATACTTTGCCAAAATCTTTATATGAAGCAAAGAAGATGGTTAAGGACTTGGGACTCAGTTACAATAAGATTGATGCATGTCCGAATGATTGCATGTTATATTGGAAAAATGCATCTACTGGAACAATCTGTCTTAAGTGTGGTACATCTAGGTATGAAGGTAAGAAGAATGCTCCAGCAAAAGTATTACGTCACTTTCCTTTGATACCAAGACTTCAAAGGTTGTATAGATCATCTATAACTTCATCTGAAATGAGATGGCATAAAGATGGACGCATAGATGATGGAAAACTACGTCATCCTGCAGATGGGGAAGCGTGGAAGAATTTTGATGGATTACATCGATCTTTTAGTGTTGATCCACGAAATATAAGGTTAGGGCTTGAAAGTGATGGATTTAATCCAAATGATATGAATCATTCACATAGCACTTGGCCGGTTGTTGTGGTGTCTTATAATCTACCACCATGGAAGTGTATGAAACAACCTTCATTCATATTGACATTATTGATTCCAGGGCCAAATCAACCTGGAAACAATATAGATGTTTATTTACAGCCTTTGATAGATGAATTGAAGTTATTGTGGGATGGTGTTGACACATATGATTCGTTGAAGAAAAAATCATTTAACTTGTGTGCATGCCTCTTATGGACAATCAATGACTTTCCAGCGTATGCTAATCTTTATAGTTGGAGCACAAAGGGAGCATTGGCATGCCCTTGTTGCAACAAGGACACTAGTTCAACATGGCTAAAACATAGTCGCAAGCATTGTTACTTAGGACATCGTCGATTCCTCAAGGAAAATCATAAATTTCGATGGGATAAGAGAGGTTTTAATGGTCATGTTGAGTTTGGGCAAGCACCACAGCTCCTTTCAGGCACTACTTCACTTGCTCAAATGGAAGGTGTGGAATTCCCGCCATTTGGGAAAAAACTTGAAAAGAATAGTGGTAGTAAACGGAAGAAAATTGCTACAAAAGAACTACCATTTAATTGGAAAAAGAAAAGTATATTCTTTGAGTTACCCTATTGGAAGGATATTCTACTACGTCATAATCTAGATGTTATGCATGTAGAAAAAAATGTATGTGACAACATCATTGGTACGTTGCTGGAATTGAAAGATAAATCGAAGGACAAGTTGGAGGCTCGACTGGATTTGCAAGAGAGCCATCCTTGCATCCACATAAATTAGAGGGAAGCACCAAGTTGAATATCCCTCCAGCAAGCCATACAATGTTTAAGGCTGAAAAAGAACAATTTTGTAGAGCTTTGGATGGTTTAAAGGTCCCTGATGGTTATTCTGGAAATATATCACGTTGTGTGCAAGTAAATGAAAGGAATATTTCTGGATTGAAGAGCCATGATTGTCATGTTTTAATGCAGCAACTCCTTCCTGTGGCAATACGTGTACATCCAATAAAGAATGTGAAGTTGGTGTTATCATCACTGTTTGGGTTCTTTCAATGCCTCTGTGCTAAGGTTGGTACAAAAGAAAATCTTAACCATCTTGAAGCAAGTATTGTAGAAATTTTATGCAATCTTGAAAGAATCTTTCCTCCTACATTCTTTGACGTTATGGTTCATCTGTTGGTTCATTTACCATGAGAGGTATTACTTGGTGGACCAGTCCATTACAGGTGGATGTATCCATTTGAAAGGTTAGTAATTGATACTTTTGTAACTTTCAGGATACGTTTAGGATCTTTTGGATATTTGTTTTCATAAAATTATTTTGTATGTTATTAAATTCAACAAGACCCTGAAGGACTACAAGCGTAATAATAGATACTCAAAAGGATCTATTGCAGAAGGGTACATTGCAAATGAATGCCTAACATTTTGTTCTCAACATATTAATGGACTTGAGACTCGTTATTCCCGTCCAAAAAGGAATCTTGATAATGGAAATCTACAGTCAGAGCAGCAACATTGGATTTTTTCAACCAATGGGAGACCTTTAGGGAGGGCTGTGATGATACAGTTAGATTGGAAAAAGATGCAACAGGCTCATCGATATGTTCTATTGCATTATGATTCCATTGATAAATATCGGAAGTAAGTATCAACACTAATGTTACTTTAGCTCTAATATTTGTCTTCCCTAATGTGACTTCTTTAAATATAGACTCCATTTGGAAGAGCTTAAAGCAGAATTGAACTATAAAGTACAGCAACAACAAAGAGAAAAACTGCATGCAGAGCAATTCATCGAATGGTTCAGAATTCATGTAAGTAACATTAAGTGTTTAGATATCAAAACATCTATCTTTGATTTCCTTTTTCTAAAATAATGTTGATTTGATTAGGTGGACAAGCAAAGGGAATCAGGGGAAGAGGTACCTCATATTATCCAAAGGCTAGCCAAAGGTCCCAATCGGGAAGTAAAAAAGTATAAGGGGTACATTTTGAATGGTGGACGTGTAAAACCCAGCCCTAACCTTGACCCGGAAACCTTGTTATTTGTAGGTCCAGTGACCCGAAGTAAAGTAAGAAGTCAGCTTTGGGCCATCCCAGTGGAGGACTTGGTGTCTGGCTTTGAATCCATGAGAGTTGATGATGAAGTTCTATTTATGGAAACTGAATCTTGATGAAGATCGGATTAGTTGATGGACTTGGAGTGCTCTCTATCATGGTTTGAAGGCATTTCTACCTATTAGGTAAGTCATTTGTTATGTGTGCAAAACCCCTTTAGGATTGGATTTGATCTGGGTCTTCAATTCCCTGTTTTGGAATTGCTGTCAGCATTGGTCGACTGGACCAGTCGACCAATCCACTCGACCAATGAGTGTTGTCTTTGGCAATTAGGTCTTGCTTGCTCTATTTAAGTCCAATCTCGAGTCTACTTCGTATTTGCTGCCTCCAAACTCTTTGGAACGAACCAAAGACCTCTGCAAGTCATCTCCCTTGCATCCTTGGTGATTTTCTTGACGGATCTTCGTCGAAACTCTTCCTTTTGCATCAAAAGGTATGTCTACACTCTCTTCTTCTTCTCCATCTCTGTTTTCTTTCCTTTTTGAGTTAAGACAGTAGAGGAGATGCTGCATTCTCTGTTGCAAACATCTCTGGACTTGTCTCTCATGATCATCCTAAGGATTAATGGCTAGAACAATGATCTTAACCATGATCATTGCAAGCTTTTGAAGGAATCATGATCAAACCATGATCTAGTCTTTGTTTAACCTCTGATTTGAATTCTGATCTCCTTGGATCTTCTATATTGATCATGTTAGTAGCCAATTGCTGTGTTTTCTTTTCATGATCCATGATCTATCAATCTCTAGTTGTTTCTCTTCTACCATACCATGTTCTCTTCATGAATCATGATGGTTACATATATGGTAGGTTTTGTTTCCTTATTTAGATTTATGCTTTTAAGCCTATTTCCTTGAAGATCTAAGTATGCTTTTCATGATACCTTTACCTGAAGCAATGATCCATCCTCCTATTGTTCTTGTCTTTGATTTCTATCTTGAATTCTTCAAGATCCATGGTTGATCTAATTATGGTAACTTTTTGTTTCCTAATTTGGATCTTGATGGCTTGATTGGATTAGTGTTTTGAGGTCCCCTACATGTTAGGATACTACTGATGTAGTTTACCCCTTGATTAGTACCCTTTTGAACCACCAAATTCGGATTTTATATCTTAAAACTCTGTTTTTTTTAGGCTACTGTCTGCATTGGTCGACTGATTGGTCGACTGGACCAGTCGACCAATCCACTCGACCAATGAGTACAGCAACTCCGGAATTGGTCTGTTTTGGATGTTTTGGTATCTTTTCTGTTAAGGATCTTTCCTAATATGTTGTATACACTTGTTTAGGACCTTCTTCTCAAGTTTGCCAAGATCTTACTTGATTTCTTAGGATTCCTTTGCGAGTTATAAAAGGTAAGGATGGTTATTTCCTTAATTACATAGATAGCATGAATCTAGTTTCTATATTTGAATATCATTGAGTTGTTTCCTAAATCAGATTCTTACAATGATATACTACTGTTGCATAACTTTGATTACAGTAGCATTACTTATTCATATTGAATTGACTCATGTATGATTTACTTACCAATTATATACAAAGTGATTGTAATTATTGATTTCTTTCCATATATGAAGTTACCATATATGTGATGATATGAATTGATGCATGTGTATGCTTAAGTATGGTTTGGAAAGGAGAGGTGTCCTTTTGACACTTCTGTCCTTGGACTACTACGGGAATATTATAGGATGTTTTCGGAGATGCCCTATGGACACCTTCCTAAACTGTTGGATGACATATCTAGGATTGTCTAGTAGTGTTTGGCTAGGATGTCCTGTTATGTCAGACCCTAATCGGAGGGGTATTGAGACCGAACGACCCGTGGTAGCAATGGGGATTCATGGGCGCTCAAGACCGGTAACCAACCCGTGAGAGGACAGGAATCACATTGTGGGGGCCATTTATTGGTAGGGTTGCATATTGTTAGACTTGGGCTCACGGGCGCTCAAGACCGGTAACCAACCCGTGAGAGGACGTGAGAGCTTCCCGTTTACCATATGTGGATGATCAATAGGGTTGATGAGTCCGTAGTCAGGGACTATGAGGACTCTAGTGTGAAGGATACCGGAAAGGATCGTCAGGGACGAGGAATGGACGTATCTGGATCTGACTTGATGTAACTAAGTAGAAGACTTGCATTTGGCTAGGCTTAACCCTGACATGCGCCGGTACTTAGACCAATGGTGATGTGAGAGAGTGGTGACTTAACCCCCAGCCATGGAATGTCCCGAGGGATGCCGGACCCATTACCAACTGATGATGAGTGATTGAGACCTTCCTAAAGAAGTACGGTGCTTTGACTTAAAGCATGTCTGCCAATAGAGACCAGCATATGTAGAGTTAGAATCATTCATTCATTGCTTGTCTCATACCATATTGCATTTATGTTTGTTCTGAAATCTTGCCATTTATATTATTATGGATTTAACTGCCTTACTGAGTTTCTTTGAAACTCATTCCTTTATTGTACAATGTTTGTTAGACTATTCTGCAGGTACTGAATACTATGACGGTCCCTATGAAGAAGCGCAAGGCGAAGAGGCATATCTCCAGGAAGGTGATTGCGGTTACAACAATTACACTGAAGATCCCGCGAGTGGTTATGCTCCGTACGATGCTTAGTCCGACCATTGAGTGGAAGCGCCCTTGTGCTGTTTATGAGATTTACACTTATAGGGATGTTGTCTATAAAGTGGAGAATAATTTAGTTACCCATTGTACTTGCTACTGGGATTAGATTTTGTCTAGCTTATTCTCTTTTAGAACTACTTTTCCGCTGGTTGTAGAGTGGGATTTTGCCTCACTTTATTTATCTGTTTTTGACACTCTGATTATATCTAGTACTCTGATTTATATATGATTCATTCTTTCCTTATTGGATCTATGATTTATCTTCCGCACTTTTATTATTATTGTTCATGATTATGTTATTGTTTATGTGGGAGGTTGATTACTCGATACCTGATCTTCGGGCTGTGGATCACACTCTCGGGTATGCCAGATAGGGTACCGGCTGGGAGGATGTGACAGATTGGTATCAGAGCCCAAGGTTCGAGGAAATCCTAACCACAAAAGACAATAATCTGAACATTCCCGAGTCATTGATCCGAAATGACTCTTCTACTCTTAGAAGTGAATAATAGAACACTTGGATTAGAAACTTAGCCTTTGATGCATAACAGAACATTTCCGAATAACATACCATAATTATACTTAAACAAATGTCACTAATGCAAAGAAAAGAAAGGTGCATAATATACAATAATTAAGTGAAACAAAATGAACTTCATTAATTTCAAAAGTTTTTACAACGATTACATCTGAAATGCATAAATGGAAATCCTAGGGTACAGTCTATCTAGGTGATCTTCTCCGATCTCTCGTATGCTCCGAACTCCTCCGCTAGCTGAGTCACCCGATGCTCTATCCTATTCCGTCGTGACTCCATCCTCTCGTACATCTGCTCTGTCCGACCTCCATCCT
The DNA here is from genome assembly GCF_041222555.1 of Hakea prostrata. NCBI lineage: Eukaryota > Viridiplantae > Streptophyta > Magnoliopsida > Proteales > Proteaceae > Hakea > Hakea prostrata. The sequence goes on from NC_142605.1 coordinate 15,234,768, forward strand.
CTCTAGCATGGAAGTCATCGATCTCATCTGTGCCCCAAGATCTGAAGTCTCCGGAACCGCATGTGAAGGGCCACCCGCCTCGAAGTGTGATGAAGGAAACTCGTGATGCACCGGCTCAGCCTCTTGCATATCTGCATCATCTCCGGCCTGATCATCACTATCAGGACCGATATCCTCTCCTCCATCCTCTGACTCCTGATCCTCATCCTCTCACTCCTCATCATCCTCACCCTCCGGACCAGGAGATCTCTCAGACTGCTGCAGTCTCATCTGACGAATGGTCCGAGTCCCGATTGAGTATCCCTGTGAACCAGTGTCCACTGGTGTATCCTCGAAGCTCACCCCGAAATGCCTGAAGATCAAGGTCAGTAGCCTCCCATAGCAAAGGTTCCTCATGCTAGGCCGCAGAACTAAGTCCAGCATGACATGCTGAATGATGTAGGAGAGATCGATCTCGAAGCCCATGTAGATGCGGTAGATGACTAAGGCCTCCATCACTGTGACCCGATGGTGTTGTCCAGCCTTCGACATAATGTTTCGGCCGACTATGCGACCGATAATCCGTGCAGAATCCGTCATCCGTCCGCTGGTCCACGGAGTGAAGCATCGACGACTATCCCATAGAGTAGAGCATATCTCGCGAAGCTCGTACGGCATCAGATGGCTGTCCAGATCTGCTCCTGCAGGTATCCACACACACTGCTGTGGATAGTAAGGAACCCGCAAGATCTCAACCAAGTGCTCGGGTGGAGAAGCGAATCCGAGTCCGGAAGACCCCTGCTCCTTAGGACAAGTCTAAGTGGATGTCCTTGGCCTCGAGCCTCCTCCGTGTAGGTAAGGTTGCTTTGAAGAACAACCTCACTAGCTCCGGGTATACCGGCAGATCCTCGGTGAAGAGATGAGTCCACCGCAACGTGTCGAATCTCTCGCCGAATCCTAAAGACTCGAGCTGGCGTAAGTGAAGTAGACGTCCCATCTCGATATTGCAAGAATCGAAGTAGGCCTCGTACAGGAACTCGGCCCGAGGTGTGTCGAACATGTCTGGTCTACTAACCTCCTGTCTAGGCTCTGAAGGAACCTGACCTCTGCCCCTAAGTGCCCCTACAATGCGACCACGACCTCTACCTCGTCCTCGCCCTCCCCTCTGCATAGTATACCTGTGAAAGAGACCAGAGACATTTCCAGTTAGTGCTACCTTAAGATTTGAGCCAAAAGGGTATTTTCGTAATTTTTCGGAAAATTTCAAATTTGGGGGAAATTTGATTTGAACATACTAGCATGTGCGCAATACTTGGAATTTCATGTCTATGAAGTTTGTTTGATGAAAATCGATCGAAAACTTGGATTAAAGCGAAAAATTCAGCAAGAAGGAAATTTGGGGATTTTGCAATTTAGGTCAAAATTGGATTTTTGAAAAGTTGAAATTAGTTTAATCAAATTGTATGGACCTATCTGCAATATCATCTTGAGCATGTAGCATTTGATCTCGTGCGAAAATTTCAAGCGGTTTGAGAGAAAACAAAATTTTTCTAAAGATAACGATTTCGGTATGAAAACGTTGCGAGATGAACACCAATATGTTAGAACTTGTTGTCTATGCATGGCATTTTGTTTAAAGCCTAGGGAATATGTTTCTAAGCATTCCTAAGCATGATTTCTAGCATTGGATACAAGCAAAGCATGGTTTTGTTTGAAATGCAAGCATGAGAAGATGAAAATGGAAGAAAGAATGGGAGATTTACCTTGTTTGTGATGATTGTGTGTTGTTGTGTTGTTGTTGAAGCACCAAAACACCTCAAGAACACTTGTGAGAACCTTTGGAGACTTTCCCTAGAGCTCTCTCACCTTTGGAAGAAGTTAGAATGAAGTTGGAATGTGGAAATGAGGCTTATAATGCGAATTTTCGCATTACATCTGCGCATTGGTCGACTCATTGGTCGACTGGGTCAGTCGACCAATCACTCGACCAATGGTCACAGAGACCTCTTTTGCTGTTGAATTTTTGGAAAATGTGATTTTTGCCTTATGGATTATTGTTTGATGACTATATGGATATATTTGAGCATGATTTAAGTTTTCAAATCATTTGGACTTGTGGTTTATGTTGAAACTTCGAAATTCGGTATTTTGATGTTCTCAGTTTTGCAGAATGGTTACTCTGAGAAGTGGGCATGGTGAATCCAGTGGTCATGGAGGTGGTGAAATACCTCAAGGAGGTGGTGAAATACCTCATGGAGGTGGTGAGATACCTAATGTTGATCAGGGTACCCATGAGATACCTGGTGCCTCGAATGTTGGAAGTTTCCGAGATATTGCCAATATTATGGGCAATATGATGCAACAAAGCAGCAGCTCGGTTCAACCAGATGTTGGTGGGTTTCATGACTCGCATAATGAGACTCGAGCTGGTGCTAATGTGAATCCTCATGCCGCAGATCCCGAATGCGGGAGGTTTAGCTGGAACTCCTCATACTCGCCTTGATGGAGAGTTTTCGAAGATGCAAGTACCCACTTTCACCGGAGTTACCAAGGACCCCTTGTTTCCTAACAAGTGGCTTCGTGAGTTGGAGAAGGCTTTCCGACATCTGCAATGCTCGGAAGCTCGAGAAGATTTTGTTTGCTGAACGTGGTTGCAACAAGAAGCCGATGCATGGTGGATCTCCACTCGGCTGTTTTTGGAAGGTTTGCATGCGGGAGTTGTAACTTGGGAGTTGTTCAAAGAGGCTTTTTGTATGAATTACTTTCCCGAGGCGGTGAAAGATGCGAAGGAAGCTGAGTTCATGGTTCTTACGCAAGGATCTCTGTCTGTGTTGGAGTACCAACGAAGTTCGAGGAGCTTCATTTCTTTGCTCCGATTCTCCGAAGGATGACCTCGCCAAAGCAAAGAAGTTCTTCAAAGGATTGCGCCCTGCCATTAAAGCTTACCTCATAGTCCGGACTATAGTGAGCTATGCTCAAGTGGTGCGAACTCGAAGAAGTTGGAAGAAACAGAGAAGGAAAGTGCTCGTGTGCAAAAGCCCCTGGCAGATCAAGGAATTCTGGTTTGGTGGATCGTAATGATCAGCGTTTTGTGAGACCTACACCCTACCCCACTCCTACCTTTCAGCCTAAGAGTGTAGGTCGAACTCGGGTTTTCAGCAGCCCGGCCAGCAGTTTAGACGATATGGCGGAAACCGACCACCGGAAAGTGCAAGTGCAAGTGCTAGGCCTTTTGTTCGAAGCCCTCTGTTGCAGCCACCCCTGTTGGACCCAGCAATCCTATTTGCTTCTACTGCAAGCAAGCTGGTCATTTCGCTCGTGCCTGTCCGAAGCGGCCTGCCCAACAGCCTGCTCCAGTGGTGAAGAGTGCTCCTGCTCCTCCCTCTGGTAGAGTTTTCAGTATTTCCAGTGCTGAGCAGGATCCAAGCCATGATGTGATTACAGGTACATTGTTAGTTGCTTCTATTTCTGCATTTGTCTTATTTGATACGGGTGCATCTCATTCGTTCATGTCATCTACATTCATCAAGAAGACTAACCTAATCCCTGAGAAGTTGTCTAGTTGTTTATTGATTAGTACACCTACTGGTCCTGTTGTGAAACTAGATAAGGGGTTATCTAAATGTCCTGTGTTGATTGGTGAGAAGAACTTGGAAGCCAATGTTGTAATTCTTGACATGAAAGACTTCGATGTTATTTTGGGGATTGATTGGTTAACAGCCCACAAAGCTGTGTTCCTTTGTTCCTCAAAGAAGATTCAGTTCCATATTTGTGGAAGTCCGGTCTTAGAATTTCAGGGGGAAAAGAGAAGGGTTTGTAAGAAGGTGCTGTCCGCACTGATGCAAGTCTATGCCCTAGTGGATGATGCTTCATCTGAAGGCAAGGGTAAAGTGGAGAAAAGAGTCGATGAAGTCAGGGTTGTCTGCGACTTTGTTGATGTCTTCCCTGATGATCTATCGGGAGTGCCTCCAGACAGGGATGTCGAGTTTTCTATTGATCTCGTCCCTGGTGCCGCTCCGGTATCTAAAGCTCCATATAGGATGGCTCCTACTGAGTTGAAAGAGTTGCAAAATCAGTTGAATGAGCTCATTGATAGAGGTTTCGTACAGCCTAGTGTGTCACCTTGGGGAGCTCTGGTCTTGTTTGTCAAGAAGAAAGATGGTAGTATGCGCTTGTGCATCGACTACCGTGAGTTGAATAAGCTGACTATCAAGAATAGATACCCGCTGCCCAGAATTGATGATCTCTTCGATCAGTTGAAGGGTGCAGTTGTATTCTCAAAGATTGACTTAAGGTCCGGAGATCACCAATTGAAAGTGAAGTCTAGTGATATCTTCAAGACAACTTTCCGAACGCGGTATGGTCACTACGAGTTTAGAGTCATGCCCTTCGGATTGACCAATGCTCCTGCGGTGTTCATGGACCTCATGAACCGAGTATTTCACGATGTGCTTGATAAGTTTGTGATTGTTTTCATTGATGACATCTTGATCTATTCGAAGAGCGAAGAAGAGCATGCGAGTCATCTAAGTTTCACTTTGCAAAGGTTGCGAGAGAAGAAGTTGTTCGCTAAGTTTAGCAAGTGTGATTTCTGGCTTAAGAGAGTAGTATTCCTTGGTCATGTGGTTTCAGCCGAAGGTATTCGTGTCGATCCTGAAAAGGTTCAAGTTGTGGCTGATTGGGAAAGACCGAAGTCGGTAACGGAAATAAGAAGTTTTCTTGGATTGGCGGGTTACTACAGAAGGTTTATTGAGAATTTTTCTCGGTTGGCTGCTCCTATGACTAAGTTGACCAGGAAAGAAGAAAAGTTTGTTTGGTCTGACGCCTGTGAGAAGAATTTCCAAGAGTTGAAAGATAGATTGACAAGTGCCCCGGTTTTGACTATACCTGATAGTTCCGGTGGTATGACAGTTTTTACCGATGCGTCAAAGATTGGATTGGGTTGCGTACTGATGCAACATGGCAAGGTCGTAGCCTATGCTTCTCGGCAATTGAAAGATTATGAGCGGAATTACCCCACTCACGATCTAGAACTTGCCGCTGTTGTCTTTGCTTTGAAGATTTGGAGACATTATCTCTACGGTGAGAAGATTGCCATTTTCACGGATCATAAGAGTTTGAAATACTTCTTCACCCAAAAGGAGTTGAACATGAGACAAAGGAGATGGTTGGAACTAGTCTCCGATTATGATTGTGATATTCAGTATCACCCTGGGAAAGCAAACGTTGTTGCTGATGCTCTTAGTAGGAAGAACCAGAAGAAGACTTTGGATTTGAATGCTTTGAGTTTACCATTGTGGTCTTCTATTGAGAGTCTTGATTTGGAAATTGTCCCTGAGAATTCTGATTTTATTCTTTCTGCCATGACGGCAAGATCTGGTCTTAGAGATAAGATTGTTGCTCTGCAGAGTTCCGATCAAGAGCTTTTGATCAAAGTTGAGAAGATTTCTTCGAATCCTGAGTCGGACCCCGACTTTGGTATATCCATGGATGGTGCTTTGTTGTTTAGAGGAAGACTGTGTGTGCCTGCAAATGAAGAAGTTAAGAAAGAAATATTGAAGGAAGCACACCAGTCAGTCTTTACTATACACCCGGAAGCACCAAGATGTACAAGGACTTGAAGGAACATTTTTGGTGGATTGGTCCGAAGGCTGATGTTGATGATTTTGTTGCCAAGTGTGAGACTTGCCAACGTGTGAAAGCCGTTCGACAACCCCCATCTGGATTACTTCAACCTCTCCCTATTCATAGTTGGAAGTGGGAAGATATCTCTATGGACTTTGTGACTAGCTTGCCTCGGACAAGTAAAGGCAATGACACTGTGTGGGTGATTGTTGATAGGTTGACCAAATCAGCCCACTTCATTCCTATGAAGATCACTCATACTGCGGATAAGCTAGCAAGGCTTTACGTGGATAATGTGGTTTGTCTGCATGGTGTGCCATTGAGTATTGTTTCGGATCGTGATCCTAGGTTCACCTCAAGGTTTTGGAATAGTTTGCGAAGGCCTTGGGAACCCGATTGAACTTGAGTACAGCTCATCATCCACGATCGATGGACAATCGAGCGGACAATTCGGACATTGGAAGACATGCTCGAGATCTTGTGTGGTGGATATGGGTGGTAATTGGGATGAACACCTAGCTTTGGTTGAGTTTGCCTATAACAACGGTTATCAAGCAACAATAGGCATGGCTCCATTCAAGGCTTTGTATGGCGTACTTGTAGGACACCTTTGTCTTGGACTGAGACAGGTGAAAGAAAGGTCTTAGGTCCTGAAATGATTGAAGCTACGAGTGCTATGGTAGATATGATAAGAGAAAGGATTAAGTCTGCCCAGTCAAGACAGAAATCTTATGCTGATAAAAGAAGGACCGATTTGGAATTTCAAGTTGGAGAGAAAGTTTTTCTGAAGGTTTCACCAATGAAGGGTGTGATGAGATTCAATGTTAAGGGAAAGCTTAGCCCTCGTTTCATTGGACCTTTCGAGATTTTGGAAAATGTTGGACCTGTTGCGTATCGATTAGCATTACCTCCGCCTCTTCTTTGGGGTTCACAATGTATTTCATATTTCGATGCTCCGAAAATACATAGAGAATCCGGAACACATTTTGCAGCAAGCACACAAAGGACTTAGTGCTGATTTGACCTACGATGAAGAACCGGCCGAAATCTTGGATAGGAAGGACAAGCGGTGCGGAATCGCACCATCCCTTTGGTGAAGATTCGGTGGAAGAACCATACCCCTGAAGAAGCTTCTTGGGAGAAGGAAGAAGACATGAAGGAGAAGTTTCCTTACCTCTTTGGAAGCACAGGTACGCTTTCAATTTCGAGGACGAAATTTCTTTAAGGGGGGGAGAATGTAAAACCCAGCCCTAACCTTGACCCGGAAACCTTGTTATTTGTAGGTCCAGTGACCCGAAGTAAAGTAAGAAGTCAGCTTTGGGCCATCCCAGTGGAGGACTTGGTGTCTGGCTTTGAATCCATGAGAGTTGATGATGAAGTTCTATTTATGGAAACTGAATCTTGATGAAGATCGGATTAGTTGATGGACTTGGAGTGCTCTCTATTATGGTTTGAAGGCATTTCTACCTATTAGGTAAGTCATTTGTTATGTGTGCAAAACCCCTTTAGGATTGGATTTGATCTGGGTCTTCAATTCCCTGTTTTGGAATTGCTGTCAGCATTGGTCGATTGATTGGTCGACTGGACCAGTCGACCAATCCACTCGACCAATGAGTGTTGTCTTTGGCAATTAGGTCTTGCTTGCTCTATTTAAGTCCAATCTCGAGTCTACTTCGTATTTTCTGCCTCCAAACTCTTTGGAACGAACCAAAGACCTCTGGAAGTCATCTCCCTTGCATCCTTGGTGATTTTCTTGACGGATCTTCGTCGAAACTCTTCCTTTTGCATCAAAAGGTATGTCTACACTCTCTTCTTCTTCTCCATCTCTGTTTTCTTTCCTTTTTGAGTTAAAATAGTAGAGGAGACGCTGCATTCTCTGTTGCAAACATCTCTGGACTTGTCTCTCATGATCATCCTAAGGATTAATGGCTAGAACAATGATCTTAACCATGATCATTGCAAGCTTTTGAAGGAATCATGATCAAACCATGATCTAGTCTTTGTTTAACCTCTGATTTGAATTCTGATCTCCTTGGATCTTCTATATTGATCATGTTAGTAGCCAATTGCTGTGTTTTCTTTTCATGATCCATGATCTATCAATCTCTAGTTGTTTCTCTTCTACCATACCATGTTCTCTTCATGAATCATGATGGTTACATATATGGTAGGTTTTGTTTCCTTATTTAGATTTATGCTTTTAAGCCTATTTCCTTGAAGATCTAAGTATGCTTTTCATGATACCTTTACCTGAAGCAATGATCCATCCTCCTATTGTTCTTGTCTTTGATTTCTATCTTGAATTCTTCAAGATCCATGGTTGATCTAATTATGGTAACTTTTTGTTTCCTAATTTGGATCTTGATGGCTTGATTGGATTAGTGTTTTGAGGTCCCCTATATGTTAGGATACTACTGATGTAGTTTACCCCTTGATTAGTACCCTTTTGAACCACCAAATTCGGATTTTATATCTTAAAACTCTGTTTTTTTAGGCTACTGTCTACATTGGTCGATCGATTGGTCGATGGACCGATCGACCAATCCACTCGACCAATGAGTACAGCAACTCCAGAATTGGTCTGTGTTGGATGTTTTGGTATCTTTTCTGTTAAGGATCTTTCCTAATATGTTGTATGCACTTGTTTAGGACCTTCTTCTCAAGTTTGCCAAGATCTTACTTGATTTCTTAGGATTCCTTTGCGAGTTATAAAAGGTAAGGATGGTTATTTCCTTAGTTACATAGATAGCATGAATCTAGTTTCTATATTTGAATATCATTGAGTTGTTTCCTAAATCAGATTCTTACAATGATATACTACTGTTGCATAACTTTGATTACAGTAGCATTACTTATTCATATTGAATTGACTCATGTATGATTTACTTACCAATTATATACAAAGTGATTGTAATTATTGATTTCTTTCCATATATGAAGTTACCATATATGTGATGATATGAATTGATGCATGTGTATGCTTAAGTATGGTTTGGAAAGGAGAGGTGTCCTTTTGACACTTCTGTCCTTGGACTACTACAGGAATATTATGGGATGTTTCCAGAGATGCCCTATGGACACCTTCCTAAACTGTTGGATGACATATCTAGGATTGTCTAGTAGTGTTTGGCTAGGATGTCCTGTTATGTCAGACCCTAATCGGAGGGGTATTGAGACCGAACGACCCGTGGTAGCAATGGGGATTCATGGGCGCTCAAGACCTGTAACCAACCCGTGAGAGGACAGGGAATCACATTGTGGGGGCCATTTATTGGTAGGGTTGCATATGGTTAGACTTGGGCTCACGGGCGCTCAAGACCGGTAACCAACCCGTGAGAGGACGTGAGAGCTTCCCGTTTACCATATGTGGATGATCAATAGGGTTGATGAGTCCGTAGTCAGGGACTATGAGGACTCTAGTGTGAAGGATACCGGAAAGGATCGTCAGGGACGAGGAATGGACGTATCTGGATCTGACTTGATGTAACTAAGTAGAAGACTTGCATTTGGCTAGGCTTAACCCTGACATGCGCCGGTACTTAGACCAATGGTGATGTGAGAGTGTGGTGACTTAACCCCCAGCCATGGAATGTCCCGAGGGATGCCGGACCCATTACCAACTGATGATGAGTGATTGAGACCTTCCTAAAGAAGTACGGTGCTTTGACTTAAAGCATGTCTGCCAATAGAGACCAGCATATGTAGAGTTAGAATCATTCATTCATTGCTTGTCTCATACCATATTGCATTTATGTTTGTTCTGAAATCTTGCCATTTATGTTATTATGGATTTAACTGCCTTACTGAGTTTCTTTGAAACTCATTCCTTTATTGTACAATGTTTGTTAGACTATTCTGCAGTCTTGAATACTATGACGGTCCCTATGAAGAAGCGCAAGGCGAAGAGGCATATCTCCGGGAAGGTGATTGCGGTTACAACAATTACACTGGAAGATCCCGCGAGTGGTTATGCTCCGTACGATGCTTAGTCCGACCATTGAGTGGAAGCGCCCTTGTGCTGTTTATGAGATTTACACTTATAGGGATGTTGTCTATAAAGTGGAGAATAATTTAGTTACCCATTGTACTTGCTACTGGGATTAGATTTTGTCTAGCTTATTCTCTTTTAGAACTACTTTTCCGCTGGTTGTAGAGTGGGATTTTGCCTCACTTTATTTATCTGTTTTTGACACTCTGATTATATCTAGTACTCTGATTTATATATGATTCATTCTTTCCTTATTGGATCTATGATTTATCTTCCGCACTTTTATTATTATTGTTCATGATTATGTTATTGTTTATGTGGGAGGTTGATTACTCGATACCTGATCTTCGGGCTGTGGATCACACTCTCGGGTATGCCAGATAGGGTACCGGCTGGGAGGATGTGACAGGACGTTTTCACACCAAAGATTGTGAAGCCAATCGTCAAACACAAAGTAACAACAGTAACATCAAGCTATGCTAGTCGTAGAGATACTCAACCCCGTGATGGAAATGTTCAATACTATGGCATGTTACAGGAAGTGGTTGAGTTGGAATATTTAGCAGAATTGAAGACAATATTATTCCGTTGTGATTGGGCTGACACAAGTAGCAGAGCATTGATTAAAGAATCTACAGACTTAACACGTGTAAACTTTAGTCATTTAATGCATACTGGGAAAAAATTATCTGATGATCCATTTGTCTTCCCTAGCCAGGCAAAACAAGTGTTTTATGTGACAAACCCAATAAACCAAGACTGGGTTATTGCTCTAAAGCCAACAATACGTGATGTGTTTGATATGGATGGTGCTCTGGAAAAAGACTTTGCTGAAGAATTCCGACATATGACCACACAAACTATGGAATTAAGGCAATTGAACATTGGTGATGTTGATGTTAGTTTGTCAAAGGTAGATTTAGTGGGAGAAACTGTTGACTTAGAGGAGTTATTTTAGTTTGTATATGTCACGCCCTCCCAGCCGGTACCCTATCTGGCATACCCGAGAGTGTGATCCACAGCCCGAAGATCAGGTATCGAGTGATCAACCTCCCACATAAACAATAACATAATCATGAACAACCATAACAAGAGTGCGGAAGATAAATCATAGATCCAATAATGAAAGAATGAATCATAAACGAAACGGAATAATAGATATAATCAGAGTGTCAAACAGATAAGTAAAGTGAAGCAAAAATCCCACTTTACATCCAGCGGAAAAGTAGCTCGAAAGAATAAACTAGATAAAAGCTAATCCCAGTAGCAAGTACATTGGGTAACTAAATTATTCTCCACTTTGTAGACGACATCCTTGTAGGTGTAGATCTCATAAATAGCACAAGGACGCTTCCACTCAATGGTCGGACTAAGCATCGTACGGAGCATAACCACCCGTGGGATCTTCGAGTAATTGTGGTAACCGCAATCACCTTCCCCGGAGATATGTCTCTTCGCCTTGTGCTTCCTCATAGGGACCGTCATAGTATTCCGTACCTGCAGGATAGTCTAACAACATTGTACAATAAAGGAATGAGTTTCAAAGAAACTCGAGAAGGCGATTAAAATCCATAATAACATAAATGGCGAATTCCGAACAAACATAAATGCAATATGATATGAGACAAACAATGAATGAATGATTCTAACTCTATGTATGCTGGTCTCTATTGGCGGACATGCTTTAAGTCATAGCACCGTACTTCTTTAGGAAAGTCCACTCACATCCTCAACCATTTAAGATATCTTGGATTCTCTCACGGATCATTTCACCGGTCTTGAGCAGCCGATTGGTAATGGGTCCTTCATCCCTCAGGACAAACCTTGGCAGGGGGTTAAGTCAACACACTCTCTCACAACCATCTGGTATAAGTACTGGCGCATGTCAGGGTAATACCTAGCCAAATGCAAGTCTTCTACTTGGTTACATCAAGTCAGATCCGAGATACTTCCATTCCTCGTCCCCGACGATCCTTTCCGGTATCCTTCACACTAGAGTCCTCATAGTCCCTGACTACGGACTCACCAACCCTATTGATCATCCACATATGGTAAACGGGAAGCTCTCACGTCCTCTCACGGATTGGTTACCGGTCTTAAGCGCCCGTGAGCCCAAGTCTAACCATATGCAACCCTACCAATAAATGGCCCCCACAATGTGATTCCTGTCCTCTCACGGGTTGGTTACCGGTCTTGAGCGCCCATGAATCCCCATTGCTACCACGGGTCGTTCGGTCTCAATACCCCTCCGATTAGGGTCTGACATAACAGGACATCCTAGCCAAACACTACTAGACAATCCTATATATGTCATCCAACAGTTTAGGAAGGTGTCCAGAGGGCATCTCCGGAAACATCCCATAATATTCCCGTAGTAGTCCAAGGACAGAAATGTCAAAAGGACACCTCTCCTTTCCAAACCATACGTAAGCATACACATGCATCAATTCATATCATCACATATATGGTAACTCCATATATGGAAAGAAATCAATATTTACAATCATTTGTATAACGTTGGTAAGTAAATCATACATGAATCAATTCAATATGAATAAGTAATGCTACTGTAATCAAGGTTATGCAACAGTAGAATATCATTGTAAGAATCTAATTTAGGAAACATATTAATGATATTCAAATATAGAAACTAGATTCATGCTATCTATGTAATTAAGGAAATAACCATCCTTACCTTTTATAACTCGCAAAGTATCCTAAGAAATCAAGTAAGATCTTGGCAAACTTGAGAAGAAGGTCCTAAACAAGTATATACAACATATTAGGAAAGATCCCTAACAGAAAATATAGCAAAGCATCCGAAAGCAGACCAATTCTGGAGTTGCTTTGTACTCATTGGTCGAGTGGATTGGTCGAGTGGTCCATCGACCAATCAGTCGACCAATGCAGACGATAACTTAGAAAATCAGAGTTTTGAGATATGAAACCCGAATTTGGTGGTTCAAAAGGGTACTAATCAAGGGGTAGACTACATCAGTAGTATTCTAGCATATAGGGGACCTCAAAACACTAATCAAATCAAGGTATCAAGATCCAAATTAGGAAACAAAAAGTTACCATAAATAAATCAAACATGGATCTTGATGAATTTTGAAATAGAAAACAAGGACAAGAACAATAGGAGGATGGATCATTGCTTTCGGTAATGAAAACATGAAAACATGCATAGGTCTTCATAGAATAAGGCTTAGAAGCATAAATCTAAATAAGGAAATAAAACCTACCATATATGTACTATCATGCATCATGAAGAACACATAGTAAGGTAGAAGAGAACAACTAGAATTCTATGGATTATGGATCATAGAAAGAAAACACAACCATTAACCACTAACATGATCAATGAAAGAAGATCCAAAGAGATCAGAATTCAGATTAGGAAATTAACAGAGATTAAATCATGGTTTGATCATGAATCCTTCAAAAGCTTGCAATGATCATGGTTAAGATCATTGTTCTAGCCTTAAATCCTTAGGATGATCATGAGAACATGTTCGAGAGATGTTTGCAACGAGAGGATGCAGCATCTCTTCTACTGTCTCAACTCAAAAAGGAAAGAAAACAAAGATGGAGGAGAAGAAGAGAGAGTAGACATACCTTTTGATGCAAAAAGAAGAGTTCCGACGAAGATCCGCCAAGAAAACTCCAAGGATGCAAGAGAGATGACTTGCAGAGGTCTTTGGTTCGTTCCAGAGGGTTTGGAGGCAGCAAATACGAAGTGGACTCGAGGTTAGACTTAAATAGAGCAAGAATCAACCTAATTGCCAAAGACAACACCCATTGGTCGAGTGGATTGGTCGATCGGCCCGATCGACCAATCAGTCGACCAATGCAGACAACAAGGCCAAAACAGGGAATTGAAAGCCCAGATCAAATCCAAACCTAAAGGGGTTTTGCACACAAGTCAAGTGACTTACCTAGTAGGTAGAAATGCCTTCAAACCAAGATAGAGATCACTCCAAGTCCATCAACTAATTAGATCTTCATCAGGATTCTGTTTCCATAAATAGAACCTCATCATCAACCTTCATGGATTCAAAGCCAGACACCAAGTCCTCTACTGGGATGGCCCAAAGCTGACTTCTTACTTTACTTCGGGTCATCGGACCTACAAATAACAAGGTTTCCGGGTCAAGGTTAGGGCTGGGTTTCACATTCTCCCCCCCTTAAAGAAATTTCGTCCCCGAAATTGAAAGCGTACCTGTGCTTCCAAAGAGGTAAGGAAACTTCTCCTTCATGTCTTCTTCCTTCTCCCAAGAAGCTTCTTCAGGGGTATGGTTCTTCCACCGAATCTTCACCAAAGGAATGGCGCGATTCCGCAGCTGCTTGTCCTTCCTATCCAGGATTTCGGCCGGTTCTTCATCATAGGTCAAATCAGCACTAAGTCCTTCAGTGCTTGCTGCAAAATGTGTTCCGGATTCTCTATGTATTTTCGGAGCATCGAAATATGAAACACATTGTGCACACCAGCAAGAGGCGGAGGTAATGCTAATCGATACTCAACAGGTCCAACCTTTTCCAAAATCTCGAAAGGTCCAATGTAACGAGGGCTAAGCTTTCCCTTAACATTGAATCTCATCACACCCTTCATTGGTGAGACCTTCGGAAAAGACTTTCTCTCCAATTTGAAATTCCAAATCGGTCCTTCTCTTATCAAGCATAAGATTTACTCTCGGATCAGGCGGACTTAATCCTTTCTCTTATCATATCTACCATAGCACTTGTAGCTTCAATCATCTCGGGACCTAAGACTTTTCTTTCACACTGTCTCGATCCAGTACAAAGGTGTCCTACAAGTACTACCATACAAAGCCTTGAATGGAGCCATGCCTATTGTTGCTTGATAACCGTTGTTATAGGCAAACTCAACCAAAGCTAGGTGTTCATCCCAATTACCACCCATATCCACCACGCAAGATCTGAGCATGTCTTCCAATGTCTGAATTGTCCGCTCGGATTGTCCATCGATCTGTGGATGATGAGCTGTACTCAAGTTCAATTGGGTTCCCAAGGCCTTCTGCAAACTGTTCCAAAACCTTGAGGTGAACCTAGGATCACGATCCGAAACAATACTCAATGGCACACCATGCGGAACGAACCACATTATCCACATAAAGCCCGGCTAGCTTATCCGAGTATGAGTGATCTTCATAGGAATGAAATGGGCTGATTTGGTCAACCTATCAACAATCACCCACACAGTGTCATTGCCTTTACTTGTCCGAGGCAAGCTAGTCACAAAGTCCATGGAGATATCTTCCCACTTCCAACTAGGAATAGGAAGGGGTTGAAGTAATCCAGATGGAGGTTGTCGAACGGCTTTCACACGTTGGCAAGTCTCACACTTGGCAACAAAATCATCAACATCCGCCTTTAGACCAATCCACCAAAAATGTTCCTTCAAGTCCTTGTACATCTTGGTGCTTCCCGGGTGTACTGATGAAGACCGACTGGTGTGCTTCCTTCAATATCTCTTTCTTAACTTCATCGTTTGCGAGGCACACACGGTCTTCCTCTAAACAACAAAGCACCATCCATGGATATACCAAAGTCGGGATACGACTCAGGATTCGAAGAAATCTTCTCAACTTTGGTCAAAAACTCCTGATCAAAACTCTGCAGAGCAACAATCTTATCTCTAAGACCAGATCTTGCCGTCATGGCGAAAAGAATAAAATCAGAATTCTCGGGGACGATTTCCAAACCAAAACTCTCAATAGAAGACCACAATGGTAAACTCAAAGCATTTAAATCCAAAGTCTTCTTCGGTTCTTCCTACTAAGAGCATCGGCAACAACATTTGCTTTCCCGGGATGATACTGAATATCACAATCATAATCGGAGACGAGTTCCAACCATCTCCTTTGTCTCATGTTCAACTCCTTTTGGGTAAAGAAGTATTTCAAACTCTTATGATCCGTGAAAATGGCAATCTTCTCACCGTAAAGATAATGTCTCCAAATCTTCAAAGCAAAGACAACGGCGGCAAGTTCGAGATCGTGAGTGGGGTAATTCCGCTCATAATCCTTCAATTGCCGAGAAGCATAGGCTACGACCTTGCCATGTTGCATCAGTACACAACCCAAACCAATCTTTGACGCATCGGTATAAACTGTCATACCACCGGAACTATCGGGTATAGTCAAAACCGGGGCACTTGTCAATCTATCCTTCAACTCTTGGAAATTCTTCTCACAGGGTCGGACCAAACAAACTTCTCTTCTTTCTGGTCAACTTAGTCATAGGAGCAGCCAACCGAGAAAAGTTCTCAATAAACCTTCGGTAGTAACCCGCCAATCCAAGAAAACTTCTTATTTCCGTTCTCGACTTCGGTCTCTCCCAATCAGCCACAGCTTGGACCTTTTCGGGATCGACACGAATACCTTCGGCTGAAACTACATGACCAAGGAAAACCACTCTCTTAAGCCGAGAAATCACACTTGCTAAACTTAGCAAACAACTTCTTTTCCCGCAACCTTTGCAAAGTGAAACTTAGATGACTCGCATGCTCTTCTTCGCTCTTCGAATAGATCAAGATGTCATCAATGAAAACAATCACAAACTTATCAAGCACATCATGAAATACTCGGTTCATGAGGTCCATGAACACCGCAGGAGCATTGGTCAATCCGAAAGGCATGACTCTAAACTCGTAGTGACCATACCGCGTTCGGAAAGCTGTCTTGAAGATATCACTAGACTTCACTTTCAATTGATGATATCCGGACCTTAAGTCAATCTTCGAGAACACAACTGCACCCTTCAACTGATCGAAGAGATCATCGATTACGGGCGGTGGATATCTATTCTTGATAGTCAACTTATTCAACTCACGGTAGTCGATGCACAAGCGCATACTACCGTCTTTCTTCTTGACGAACAAGACCGGAGCTCCCCAAGGTGACACACTAGGCTGTCTGAAACCTCTATCAATGAGCTCATTCAACTGATTTTGCAACTCTTTCAACTCGGTAGGAGCCATCCTATACGGAGCTTTAGATACGGGAGCGGCACCGGGGGACGAGATCAATAGAGAATTCGACATCTCTGTCCGGAGGCACTCTGATAGATCATCCGGGAAGACATCAACAAAGTCGCAGACAACTCGACTTAAATCGACTCTTTTCTCCACTATACCCTTGCCTTCGGATGAAGCATCATCCACTAGGGCATAGACTTGCATCGGTCACGAGACAACACCTTCTTACAAACCCTTCTCTTTTCACCCCCGAAATTCAAAGACCGGACTTCCACAAATATGGAACTGAATCTTCTTTGAGGAACAAAGGAACACGGCTTTGTGGGCTGTCAACCAATCAATTCCCAAAATAACATCGAAGTCCTTCATGTCAAGAATCACAAAATTGGCTTCCAAGTTCTTCTCACCAATCAACACGGGACATTTAGATAACCCCTTATCTAGTTTCTATAGCAGACCAGTGGGTGTACTAATCAATAAACAACTAGACAACTTCTCGGGGATTAGGTTAGTCTTCTTGATGAATGCGAGATGACATGAACGAATGAGATGCACCCGTATCAAATAAGACAAATGCGAAATAGAAGCGACTAACAATGTACACCTTAATCACATCATGGCTTGGATCTGCTCGATCTTGAAATCTTGAAAACTCTACCGGAGGGAGGAGCGGGAGCACTCTTCACCACTGGGCGGAGGCTGCTGGGCGAGCCGCCCGAGACGAGCACGAGCAAAATGACCAGCTTGCTTGCGGTAGAAGCAAACGGGATTCTTTGGATCCAACGGGGGTGGCTGCAACGGAGGACTTCCGAACAAAAGGCCTTGCACTCGCACTTGCACTTGCACTTGCATTTGCTGGTGGTCGGTTTCCGCCATCTTTGTTTAAAGCGGCCGGGCTGCTGAAAACCCGTGTTCGACCTACACTCTTAGCACGAAAGGTAGGAGTGGGGTAGGGTGTAGGTCTCACATAACGACGGTCATTGCGATCCACCAAACCAGAATTCCTTGATCGCCAAGGCTTTTGCACACGAGCACTTTCCTTCTCTGTTTCTTCCAACTTCTTGAGTTCTGCACCACTTGAGCATAGCTCACTATAGGCTGGATTTGTGAGATAAGCTTTAATGGCGAGGCGCGATCCTTTGAAAAACTTCTTTGCTTTGGCGAGGTCTTCCTTCAAAGAATCTGGAGCAAAGAAATGAAGCTCCTCGAACTTCTGTTGGTACTCCAACACGGACAGAGTTCCTTGAGTCGGAATCATAAACTCGGCTTCCTTTGCATCCTTCACCGCCTCGGGAAAGTAGTTCATACAAAAAACCTCTTTGAATAACTCCCAAGTTACAACTCCTGCATGCAAACTTTCCAAAACAGGACGAGTGGAGCCATGCATCGGCTTCTTGTTGCAACTTCGCTCAACAAAACAAAATCTTCGAGCTTCCGAGCATTGCGGATGTCGGAAAGCCTTCTCCAACTCACGAAGCCACTTGTTAGGAAACAAGGGGTCCTTGGTAACTCCGGTAAAAGTGGGTACTTGCATCTTGAGAAAACTCTCCATCGAGGCGAGTATGAGGAGTTCCGGCTAAACCTCCCGCATTCGGGAGGCTGCGGCATGAGGATTCACATTAGCACCAGCTCGGGTCTCATTATGCGAGTCATGAAACCCACCAACATCTGGTTGAATTGAGGCTGCTTGCTTGCTTTGCATCATATTGCCCATAATATTGGCAATATCTCTGAAACTTCCAACATTCGGGGCACCGGGGATCTCATGAGTACCACTGATCAGCATTTGGTATCTCACCACCTCCATGAGGTACTTCACCACCTCCCTGAGGTATTTCACCACCTCCATGACCACTTTGGATTCACCACGCCCACTTCTCGGAGTAACCATTACACAAAAACCGAGAACATCAAAATACCGAATTTGAAGATTCAACATAAACCACAAGTCCAAATGATTTGAAAACTTAAATCATGCTCAAATATATCCATATAGTCATCAAACAATATTCCATAAGGCAAAAATCACATTTTCCAAAAATTCAACAGCAAATGAGGTCAACGTGACCATTGGTCGAGTGGTTGGTCGAGTGACCCAGTCGACCAATCGGTCGACCAATGAAGAACAGAATCTGAAAATTCGCATTATAAGCCTCATTTCCACATTCCAACCTCATTCTAACTTCTTCCAAAGGTGAGAGAGCTCTAGGGAAAATATCCAAGAGTTCCCACAAGTGTTCTTGAGGTGATTTAGTGCTTCAACAACAACAACACAACACACCATCTTCACAAACAAGGTAAATCTCTCATTCTTTCTTCCATTTTCATCTTCTCATGCTTGCATTTCAATAAAACCATGCTTTACTTGTATCCAATGCTAGAAATCATGCTTAGGAATGCTTAGAAACATATTCCCTAGGTTGTAAACACAATGACATGCATAGACAACAAGTTTTAACACATTTGGTGCTCATCTCGCAAAGTTTTATACCGAAATCGATATCTTTAGAAAAATTTCGTTTTCTCTCAAACCGCTTGAAATTTCCGCACGAGATCAAATGCTACATGCTCAAGATGACATTGTAGATAGGTCCATACAATTTGATTTAACCAATTTCAACTTTTCAAAAATCCAATTTTGACCTAAATTGCAAAATCCCCAAATTTCTTCTTGCTGAATTTTGCGCTTTAATCCATGTTTTCGATCGATTTTCATCAAAACAACTTCATAGACATGAAATTCCAAGTATTGTGCACATGCTAGTATGTTCAAATCAAATTTCCCCCAAATTTGAAATTTTCCGAAAAATTACGAAAATACCCTTTTGGCTCAAATCTTGAAATAGCACTAATTGGAAATGTCTCTTGTCTCTTCCACGGATACATCATGCGAGAGGGGAGGACGAGGAGGAGGTAGAGGTAGAGGTCGCATCGTAGGTGCTCTCGGGGGCGGAAGGTCGGGTTCCTTTCGAGCCCGAGAGAGGAGGTTAGGAGACCGGACCTGTTTGACACACCTCGGGCCGAGTTTGCATGCGTGCGAGGCCTACTTCAGCTATTGTAACATCGAGATGGGGCGTCTACTTCACTTACGCCAGCTCGGAGCCTTCGGGGATCCGGCGGAGGTTCGACACTTTACGGTGGACTCACCTCTTCACCGAGGATTTGCCGGTATACCGGAGCTAGTGAGGTTGTTCTTCGGCAACCTTACTTACACGAGAGGAGGCTCGGGGCCGGGGACATCCACTCGGACTTGTCCTCGGGAGCGGGGTCCACCGGACTCGGATTCGCTTCTCTACCCGGACAACGGCCGAGATCTTGCGAGGTTCCTTACTACCCACGGCGGTGTGTGTGGATACCTGCGGAGAGCGGACACGGACAGCCATCCGATGCCGTACGAGCTTCGCGAGATATGCTCTACGCTATGGGATAGCCGCCGATGCTTCACACCGTGGACTAGCGGACGGATGACGGGTTCTGCACGTATTATCGGTCGCATAGTCGGCCGAAACATCATGCCGAAAGCCGGACATCACCATCGGGTCACGGTGATGGAGGCCTTGGTCATTTACCGCATCTACATGGGCTTCGAGATCGATCTTTCTTACATCATTCAGCGGGTCATGCTTGGACTTGGTTCTGCGGCCTAGCATGCGGAACCTTTGCTATGGGAGGCTTCGACTTTGATCTTCGGGCATTTCGGGGTGAGTTTCGAGGATACTCCGATGGACACTAGATCACGGGGATACCCCATTGGGACTCGGACCATTCGACGGATGAGACTACATCGGTTAGAGAGATCTCCTGGTCCGGAGGGTGAGGATGATGATGAATCGAGAGGATGAGGATGAGGGATCGGAGGATGGAGGAGAGGATATCGGTCCCCGATAGTGATGATCGGGCCGGAGATGATCTGAGATATGCGCGAGGCTGAGCCCGTGCATCACGGGTTTCCTTCATCACACTTCGAGGCGGGCGGCCCTTCACATGCGGTTCCGGAGACTTCAGATCTTGGTGCACGAGATGAGATCGATGACTTCCATGCTAGAGAGGATGGAGGTCGGACGGGAGCAGATGTACGAGAGGATGGAGTCTCGACGGAGACGAGATAGAGCGTCGGGTGACTCGGCTAGCGAGAGGGAGTTCGGAGCATATAGAGATCGAGTAGATCACCTAGATAGACCGTACCTTAGGATTTCCCATTTATGCATTTCAGATGTAATCATTGTAAAAACCTTTGAAATTAATGAAGTTCATTTTGTTTCTCTTTAATTATTGTATGTTATGCACTTTTCTTTTCCTTGCATTAGTGTCATTTGTTCAAGTATAATTATGGTATGTTATTCGAAATGTTACTGTATGCCTCAAAGTTCAAGTTTCTAATTCGGTGTTCTATTATTCACTTCTAAGAGTAGAAGAGTCACTTCAGATCAATGACTCGGGAATGTTCAGTTGTTGCCTTTTGTGGTTAGGATCTCCTCGAACCTTGGGCTCCGATACCAATCATCCGCCCTCCCGGCCGGTACCCTATCCGGCATACCCGAGAGTGTGATCCACGGCCCGAAGATCGGTATCGAGTGATCAACCTCCCACATAAACAATAACATAATCATGAACAACCATAACAAGAGTGCGGAAGATAAATCATAGATCCAATAATGAAAGAATGAATCATAAACGAAACGGAATAATAGATATAATCGAGTGTCAAACAGATAAGTAAAGTGAAGCAAAAATCCCACTTTACATCCAGGGAGGAAAAGTAGCTCGAAAGAATAAACTAGATAAAAGCTAATCCCGAGTAGCAAGTACATTGGGTAACTAAATTATTCTCCACTTTGTAGACGACATCCTTGTAGGTGTAGATCTCATAAATAGCACAAGGACGCTTCCACTCAATGGTCGGACTAAGCATCGTACGGAGCATAACCACCCGTGGGATCTTGAGTAATTGTGGTAACCGCAATCACCTTCCTGGAGATATGTCTCTTCGCCTTGTGCTTCCTCATAGGGACCGTCATAGTATTCCGTACCTGCAGGGATAGTCTAACAACATTGTACAATAAAGGAATGAGTTTCAAAGAAACTCGAGAAAGCGATTAAAATCCATAATAACATAAATGGCGAGAATTCCAGAACAAACATAAATGCAATATGATATGAGACAAACAATGAATGAATGATTCTAACTCTATGTATGCTGGTCTCTATTGGCAGACATGCTTTAAGTCATAGCACCGTACTTCTTTAGGAAAGTCCACTCACATCCTCAACCATTTAAGATATCTTGGATTCTCTCACGGATCATTTCACCGGTCTTGAGCAGCCGATTGGTAATGGGTCCTTCATCCCTCGGGACAAACCTTGGCGGGGGGTTAAGTCAACACACTCTCTCACAACCATCCGGTATAAATCTTGGCGCATGTCGGGGTAATACCTAGCCAAATGCAAGTCTTCTACTTGGTTACATCAAGTCGGATCCAGATACTTCCATTCCTCGTCCCCGACGATCCTTTCCGGTATCCTTCACACTAGAGTCCTCATAGTCCCACGACTACGGACTCACCAACCCTATTGATCATCCACATATGGTAAACGGGAAGCTCTCACGTCCTCTCACGGATTGGTTACCGGTCTTAAGCGCCCGTGAGCCCAAGTCTAACCATATGCAACCCTACCAATAAATGGCCCCCACAATGTGATTCCTGTCCTCTCACGGGTTGGTTACCGGTCTTGAGCGCCCATGAATCCCCATTGCTACCACGGGTCGTTCGGTCTCAATACCCCTCCGATTAGGGTCGACATAACAGGACATCCTAGCCAAACACTACTAGACAATCCTATATATGTCATCCAACGGTTTAGGAAGGTGTCCAGAGGGCATCTCCGGAAACATCCCATAATATTCCCGTAGTAGTCCAAGGACAGAAATGTCAAAAGGACACCTCTCCTTTCCAAACCATACGTAAGCATACACATGCATCAATTCATATCATCACATATATGGTAACTCCATATATGGAAAGAAATCAATATTTACAATCATTTGTATAACGTTGGTAAGTAAATCATACATGAATCAATTCAATATGAATAAGTAATGCTACTGTAATCAAGGTTATGCAACAGTAGAATATCATTGTAAGAATCTAATTTAGGAAACATATTAATGATATTCAAATATAGAAACTAGATTCATGCTATCTATGTAATTAAGGAAATAACCATCCTTACCTTTTATAACTCGCAAAGAATCCTAAGAAATCAAGTAAGATCTTGGCAAACTTGAGAAGAAGGTCCTAAACAAGTATATACAACATATTAGGAAAGATCCCTAACAGAAAATATAGCAAAGCATCCGAAACAGACCAATTCGGGAGTTGCTTGTACTCATTGGTCGAGTGGATTGGTCGAGTGGTCCAATCGACCAATCGATCGACCAATGCGACGATAACTTAGAAAATCAGAGTTTTGAGATATGAAACCCGAATTTGGTGGTTCAAAAGGGTACTAATCAAGGGGTAGACTACATCAGTAGTATTCTAGCATATAGGGGACCTCAAAACACTAATCAAATCAAGGTATCAAGATCCAAATTAGGAAACAAAAAGTTACCATAAATAAATCAAACATGGATCTTGATGAATTTTGAAATAGAAAACAAGGACAAGAACAATAGGAGGATGGATCATTGCTTTCGGTAATGAAAACATGAAAACATGCATAGGTCTTCATAGAATAAGGCTTAGAAGCATAAATCTAAATAAGGAAATAAAACCTACCATATATGTACTATCATGCATCATGAAGAACACATAGTAAGGTAGAAGAGAACAACTAGAATTCTATGGATTATGGATCATAGAAAGAAAACACAACCATTAACCACTAACATGATCAATGAAAGAAGATCCAAAGAGATCAGAATTCAGATTAGGAAATTAACAGAGATTAAATCATGGTTTGATCATGAATCCTTCAAAAGCTTGCAATGATCATGGTTAAGATCATTGTTCTAGCCTTAAATCCTTAGGATGATCATGAGAACATGTTCGAGATGTTTGCAACAGAGGGATGCAGCATCTCTTCTACTGTCTCAACTCAAAAAGGAAAGAAAACAAAGATGGAGGAGAAGAAGAGAGAGTAGACATACCTTTTGATGCAAAAAGAAGAGTTCCGACGAAGATCCGCCAAGAAAACTCCAAGGATGCAAGAGAGATGACTTGCAGAGGTCTTTGGTTCGTTCCAGAGGGTTTGGAGGCAGCAAATACGAAGTGGACTCGAGGTTAGACTTAAATAGAGCAAGAATCAACCTAATTGCCAAAGACAACACCCATTGGTCGAGTGGATTGGTCGACTGGCCCAGTCGACCAATCAGTCGACCAATGCAGACAGCAAGGCCAAAACAGGGAATTGAAAGCCCAGATCAAATCCAAACCTAAAGGGGTTTTGCACACAAGTCAAGTGACTTACCTAGTAGGTAGAAATGCCTTCAAACCAAGATAGAGATCACTCCAAGTCCATCAACTAATTAGATCTTCATCAGGATTCTGTTTCCATAAATAGAACCTCATCATCAACCTTCATGGATTCAAAGCCAGACACCAAGTCCTCTACTGGGATGGCCCAAAGCTGACTTCTTACTTTACTTCGGGTCATCGGACCTACAAATAACAAGGTTTCCGGGTCAAGGTTAGGGCTGGGTTTCACAGTATATTAGATTTAGTTGGGGATATGTTAATAATGCTCAGTGTCTTTTATTTTCTTTTCTTGGACCCTTTTCCTATCTTTTTATATATGCATTTTCTTTTCTTTTTTTTTTTTTCCAACAATATAAAAGAATATCAGATTTGTGTTTATCATTGTGGATTGGAATTCAACATCTTATCACCTTTTGTTCTAGCTAGTTTCATTCTTAGTGTAAGGATCTATAATTCTTAACATGTATTATTTTTGTGTTGGATATTGATGGTCTTATAACTGATTATTGTTTGGATACATAGACTCTTGTTAAATGATGACTTATTAATTATTCCTTGTATTGAGATTGTGTTTATATTTTCTATTTTTTAAAATGTTCATGATTATTAATGTTGTTCCAATGTATGTTAATTTAAGTGAGGATGGATGAGAATTATGAAGATTCTGATTATGATAATGCTTTGGACCACGAGGACCAAAGCGACAATGACAATGGTACTATTGCGTCATCTTCAGGTACAATATTTGATTTCTACTTTTCAATTTCAAGCATACTTAAAATGATTGTTGTAACTTATACTAGGATAGACACTAATGTTGTCACATTTTTCAAATGTAGGGCGTAAAAGAGGGCGAGGGCTTACCATAGGGAAAAAAATCAACGAAAGAGTTGAGAAGAAAGATGTGGGTCTCAATGAAGACAACGCTATGGTTGGAAAATATAATAGTGAGGCATCCACGTACATAGGGATACTTGCTAGGGATCCAGTCAAGTTACCATTGAACTATCCAGATTGGAGAAGGGTTCCATTACATCACAAATTAGATGCATGGGCCAGACTTAAGGTACAATGACATCCTTTATTATCTTATTTATGTCATTAATTCATGGGATTTGACATCCACTAATGTATCTTCTTTATTAGGATAAATTTAATGTGCCAGATGAAGATCGACGCATTTTTTTAATGAAGTTAGGCCATGCATGGAGGGATTTTAAGGTAAAATTATTGAGAGAGACGAAAGAAAAATACGCGAACATTTATGATGCTCCTCGTCCTACTAGTCCCATAGAGGTTCCAACAAATCAATGGGAGTACCTCGAAGTCAAGTGGACATTTGAAGAGTGGAAGGTATACAATTTTTTAAGCAGTCCTGTGATTTTGATATTTTTTTTTTTATCATAATAGAATTCTATTTTTACTTTACCTATTTCATCTAATTTGTGATCCAGCAAATATCTGCAAAGAATAAACGCACCAGAGAAAAACAGAATATATCTCATACAACTGGTCGGAAGAGTTTTGCACAATTTGCACATGAGATGGTAAGTTTCTTATTCACATCTTGTGAAAATGGAGAAATTATGAAGTCAATCAGATTTTAGTGACATTAAGGATAAAAAATTAATCTACTTGATAACCAGTCACAATTACCATGAGATGGTAAGTGTCTTATTCACATGATTTTAATCTTTTGCCATTTTTGGTTGTTTAGAAGGCTAAAGGTGAGGATGTTACTAGAGTTAAATTTTATAAGAAAACTCACCAAAGAAAAGATGGTAGCTTCATAAATCTGGCTGCCAGAGAGATTGCGGTATGATCTTTTGTTTCAATTAAATTTAGTTTATAGAGAATACCTAATATTTTCTATCATGGTATAGACTAACTTTTTTACATTTGTTTATAGGAAAAACTTGATAACGAATTAGAGAAACAACTTCCAGAGGTAAGAGACACTCCTGCTGCCCAAGACAATGCTTTTGAGGTAGTTAGTGGGAAGGAACGTCCGGGGCGGGTTCGTGGTGCAGGTGTAGGAGTTACACTTACTAGTCGTCACCTCACTCAGAAAGACAATGAGATGCGATTGGAAAGAGAAATAAGTCAGCAAAAAATTGAAAAGTTGGAGAATGAGGTCAAAGACATCAAAGATAAATTAGTGGAGAAGGAAAAAGATCAAAGTCAACTTCGGCTTGAAATGACCCAATTAACTCAACTTGTAATGGATAGGTTTGGTTCACAAGGTTCAACTCACTTATGTAAGTGTGAAATGTCTTTATGAATTTTGTTTATCATGTTAATATGTATCTATTTATCATGCATGTTTTCATTTGTCTGTGGTATTCAAGGCCTTGTGTGTTTTGTTATTAATAATCTTATAATCCACTATCTTTTCTTTATTTATCCAAGTACTTTTGAGTAAATATTTTCTCTTAATTGTGGTAATTTAGTATTTGAAGTCTAATCTGTTCTCGGTAATACTTGTTAGCTAGTGTATCATGTGTGAGCTCATTTGAAATAGTTAGATAGTTATGTTGTTGATCTATTAGATATTTATTCTGTTGGAAGAATTTGTTGGCTTTTCCTAGTTCTTTATGTCTGCTCCATTATTTTGAATTATGAACTAATTGTTTTTGTTCCACAAAACAGTTGTGCTTTGTCATCGATGCCCTTTTTTCTGGGTTTGGTATTCATAAAAAAATGAATAATGATTTAACGTATGAGAACTATCAGGAATCAAAATTAAATTGTTATATATACAATTGGTTATGAATCTCTGAAGCATCTTAAAATCAAATCATTTTGTGGGGATCGAGATGATCTGGCCATACATAATGTTCATATTTTCATTATATTCCTAATTCAGAAATAAGAAGAAAAAAAATCTAGAAAATCCTTCAATCTTGTGGTGACTTCACCATGTTGAAAGCTGGGGTCCTTGCTGAATAATCAACTTTAATAACATTGACAAAAAGGCCTAAACCATGTAATTATTATATTTTTTTGTATTTTTCTGACAGCAATATTTTTCATGAAGACCTGCTACTAATGTAATTTTATTGGCATAAATGTCACAATACGGTAATGGATCTTTGAAGCATCTTTAAATCAAATCATTTTGTGGGGGTCATGATGATATGATCTGATCTGAGCTGATCCAGGTATATTTCTTGCTTATCCATTTTTCTAGCTCAAAAAGAATGTAAAAGAAGTTTTCAATCATGGGCTGATGACTTGTAACCATTTGGGAAGCCAGGGTTCTAAGTCAAATTTATTGTCGCGTCAATCTTTTATTTGGTTGGAAGCTTTTGCAGGGAATGGTCTCATTAATGAAGAAGTGGGGAAGTTAGGGGTTTTTTGGCATAAATGTGCGATCTGTGTAATGCAGCGATAGAGGACATGAATAATGTGTCCTTGAGTGTCCTTTTTCTGTGAAGTATTGGAAGCTTTTTAATTTCGAAGTTTGGGGGTGCAATGGAGGTCTCAGTCCTCTTTAATGCAGTTTTAGAAATGAAGGTAGGGGATTAGCACATATTCGTATCCTAGGGGATTTAGCACATATTCGTGTCAAAAAACCACATATTATTCTGCTTGATGAGCCATCGAACCATCTTGTATGTACCTTGCTTCCTTTCCAAACCCCCCCCCCTTTTTTCTTTTTTCCTCATATGTTTTATGTCCAGTGCTAGCTAGTTGAGGTCCAATCATAATATTGTGTAATTCATTGCATCTTTGTTTAAGTAGGCAATGGATCACATGGGACTTGGTAAGAACAAAGCCTAACACATATTAATCAATGTTCACTTTCTAAATGTTGACTGATGCAAGTTGCCTCCCTGAATCAACACTTCTGTTACACAAGCTCGATCCATTTGAATATGAGTGGTCAAACTGAACAGTGGGTTTTAAAGCATTCACTGGCTCACAGGTGCAAGTGAAATAGGAACCAACGGTTGTACCAGGAAGAGCAATTTGGTATATTAGGGGTTCAAAGGGCAAAATTGGTTTGTGCTAAGAGAATACCCAAGATAAAGTGAGAATAAGAGAGATTTTCAATTCAATAAATGACATGAATCTTAGAATGGAATGGAAGAACAGGAAGAGAATAACCAATCTCAAGTTGTCAGGACTTGGGATAAGGGTGTCCAGTCCACAACTGCAGTATAAATCCTAGTGTAAATTAGTGAATACATGGGAACTGGAGACAAATGATGATCAATAAATATTGCTAAGAGGTGTGTTCGTGCCATTTATTGCTGGGTGCATCTTAATAGTGGCTTCTTGGATTTGAATGCTGGAAATTATTTTGAAAAAGAACTGGTTAAGCTTTCAGGGTTTGCATCCATTCCCGAGATTGTATGTATATAGTTGGTTGGAAATGACGTTGTTCATTAAGAAAAACTTGTATGGATCATGATGGTTTCTTTGATCATCTTGGTTAGAACTTAGATTACCATTGTAGCAATTCTGGGACTGGGTGATGCTCTAATTTAGGTCCTGTAGGTTGGGTGGAAACCTTAAAGTCTCATTCTGCATGTTTGTATAATATATTGGTAGCCATAGAAATTACCTCTGGTTGGAAAAAGTTAGTTTTGTCTGATATTATTGCTAGTAGCCAGGAAACTTGTGTAATGGTTTTCATTATTCGGAGTGCGTGCAGGATTTGGATGCTGTAGAGCACTTATTCAAGGTCTTGTCCTTTTCCAAGGAGGTGAACTCATGGTATTACAATATGTCCTTACTCTTTTCCCTAGTTGGAAGCGTCGTCGAGTGATGCTCTGCTTTTCAGAATTATTCCTTCACTTGAGGTGTACACACTGTTTACTATTCTCCTAACTTCGGTTATCATAATTAAATCCTTCCAGGTGAGTCATGATGAGCATCTTATATCTGGAAGTGTAGACGAACTCTGGGTAGTATCACAAGGCACTGTCAAACCATTAGATGGGAATTTCTATGATTACAAGAAGATACTCAAGTCATCGTCATAGTTTTAACCCCCAGGGATTGGGTAAATATTGAAGGCTGTGTAATATCTATTTCCAATACTAATGGACTGGACTGATGAGAGAAAATTCAATGCGTTTTTGGCTTGATCAGCACAAGCAAAATGAGAGAACGCCCTCCATTGGGGTTGGAGGTGTTGGGAGAGTTTCTGAAGCGCCATGGCATCATTTTAGACATGCACGTTTCGTTCTGCAAGTATGGTACAGATAATTCATCGTTCCATGTATGTTGCAGATAATACATTTTGTGGGTTCATCATCAGAATAAAAAGCATTGAACCATTTCAATGATTAAGGGCCTGTTTGGTTACATGAGTCTAGAGATTTCAAATCTATAGATTTCAAATCTATAGACTTCAAATCTATGGAATCATAATTTATTAAATTAAGTGTTTGGTTGTGGAATGAAATATGTGGATTCATCCTAAAAAAATATTTGATGGACGTTGATTTTTGTGAATGTGCAAATGTATAGCTTTTTTGAAGTCTCTGGATTTCACCACTTACCCATAAATCTACAGATTCACATTTTCAGTGTAAAAATGTGAATCTACAGAATTCATGATTCTAGAGATTTTTACAACCAAACGGGTATAATTCTCAGATTCATGAATCCAAAGATTTGAAATCTCTAGATTTATGTAACCAAACAGGCCCTAATCCAACTGGGAATTGTTCTTAGATGTATTAATCATCTCTCGCTCAATAATTTGGTTCCTGCATTGAAAGTCCTTGCCATTCTTCACTCACTGGTGTAGTAGTTTATCAGTTTTATGAGCACTTCAACTATGATTCGAAAATTTGGTGAATCTCTGCAACAAACAACAACCAGATCTAATGGTCTTCAGGTTGCATATTAAGAGTCTTCTTATGCTTCCATTAGCCTTCCCCAGTTGGATGCAAATACAAGAATATCTGTACGAGAACTTGTACGAGGGTCTTATGGATGATGTCTATGCTAATGCTATTAGGAACTGTGATCCTGAAGGACCTCTTATGCTGTACGTGTCCAAGATGATTCCAGCCTCTGACAAAGGTAGGTTCTTTGCTTTTGGTCGTGTCTTTGCTGGCAAGGTCTCTACAGGTTTGAAGGTTAGAATCATGGGACCAAACTTTGTACCTGGCCAGAAGAAGGACTTGTATGTTAAGAGTGTCCAGAGGACTGTCATCTGGATGGGAAAGAAGCAGGAATCATTTGAGGATGTTCCTTGTGGTAATACAGTTGCTCTTGTTGGTCTTGACCAGTTCATCACCAAGAATGCTACCCTGACAAATGAGAAGGAAGTTGATGCTCATCCAATTCGTGCTATGAAGTTCTCCGTCTCACCTGTTGTGTGTGTGGCTGTACAATGCAAGGTTGCTTCAGATCTTCCAAAACTTGTTGAAGGTCTTAAACGTCTGGCCAAATCAGATCCTATGTTTTTGAAGATTGCACAGATGAATAAGAGAGGTGCATCAATGAGAATTGAATAAGAACCTGAGGGGAAAACATGCCAAAGTCTCTTTTGGTCTGAGCAAAGTTGCTGCCACTTGAAGCTTCAATATAGGTTCCAAGGGTAGTAATGCCAACAACCTGAATCAGAGATATTTCAACAGGATTTGGGGAAGGAATGAAGATGGCATTCATGGGATTATCTGCCATTCCTTGCCCCACTAGGGGCTGGTCCAATGTCACCGTGATGTAGTTCTTCCTAGGCCACTTAAACTGTCAAGGGATCTAACCTAATGGACTTCATTTACATTTGTAAAATTGAATTTGGATTGATGGAATTGGATTTTCATTTGTAAAATTGGATTTGGATTGATGGAATTGAATATTCATTTGTAAAATTGAATTTGGCTTTTTGGAACGATTTTTTTTTTTTTAATTTAAAAAACCTATCCCGGCATTTTACAAAATGCCGGCATAATTAACGTATCACGGCAACACTTTTAACGGCGTTTATATGAAACGCTGCAACAAGAACTTATCACGGCGTTTCCTAGAAACACCGCAACAAGAACTTTTCACGACGTTTCCTAGAAACGCCGCAACAAGAACTTTTAACGGCGTTTATAGGAAACGTCTTTAAAAGTGCAGTCGTAAGTGACCATCACCGTCACTTCTATTTAGTGCCGCTATAACAATACGACATTGGTTTTGCCGACATTTTTTGCGGCGTTTTTGAAGCACCGGGGAAGCTTTATAGCGGCATTTTTAACATTTGGCGGCGTTTCCAAAATGCCGCTGTAGGTCCATTTTCTTGTAGTGGAAAGGCAATTGGTATACGAATACAAGGAAAGGTTTGGGTTTCATCATAAATGAAGGAGCAGTTGGGAGATAAAAGTTCAGACGGCACAAAAGGTTCAGAAGAATCAAATTGACCGAACGCATCTCTCCTGAACGTATCTTACTGATGTCCCGAACGTCATCTCTAGTTAAGGTACAAGTTAATCTACGTGATATCTTATATCATTCATATATTATTCTTAAATATCTCTTGGGAATAGACAATTCTTGGGGTATGATGTGAGGAAGTATTAAGGCAATCATTGGAGGAGTTCGAGAAAAATATTTCTATTTCATCAAGACCGTGGAGGGCCAACCCTTACACACAAAAAAAAATTTCATAAAGATGGTTTCCTATTGTTCTTCCTCATTGTCGGCCGAAGGATCTTTCTCCTGAGCAGGCTGTTGAGTTTCTTTGGGAAGGGGTGGCGAATCAGCAAGACACTCCTCGATGTTTGGGTCTGCTAGAATGGGATCCTCCTCTTCTAAAACCTAGTCGGGGAAGGACAGCTTAAGCTTCCCAAAGATTTCCTTGTGACACACCTCCCGAAAGGGAGTTGTGTCAAAAGAAGGATCAGATTTAAGGATCTTTTCCCAGACATCATTTTGCTCAGCTCGGTAAGCTTGAAGGTTGAAGGAGCCCAACAAGCTGTTAAAGGGAGCATTGTTCATATATTTCCGAATGCAGTCCCTCCGAAGATCTGGTCTAATATGTTCGGGCTTGCTAGGAACTGCCATCTTCAACAGGCATTTGTTCTCCAAGGACTTAAACTCGAGGCTCTCACCAAAAGTAGTAGCCTCATTTTTATGCTTCTTGGTCTCACGTTCGGCAGCAACATCACGAATAATTGATGAGTCAAGTTCCTTCCTCAAGGAATTCATCTCCTCATCGTGCTTCTCTTTCAACTCTTCGGCTGCTTTCTTCAGCCGGTCAACTTCAGAATTGGCCTCCGCCAAATTCTCTTCGCAGGTCTGCAGCAAGGAGCTGTTGCGACCAACTCGGCTCAATGCCTCCATGTGCTGATAAAAGCTCAAAACAGCATTCCTGGAAAGACAGGGAGATTATCAGAAAATCTCAAGGGAGATTACAAAGCAATTCGCAAAAGATCAAGAAAAATAATACCTTGTGGAATGACAAACGAGAACGTCATCCTCCAAGGCCTCAAAGGCCTGACGATCGGCTGGCATAAGGTCGAGAGAGCTCCATTTAGCAACCTTCTCAGGATCCTGCGTTGCCAGATCGGTCCGCGTCAGCGTCCATTGAGAACGAAGATCTCCTTAGAATCTTTGTTCTTCTTGGATTTCTTCGAGGCGGAAGCATCGGCGGAGTCGTGCTTTCTTTTGGTTCGAGCGGGAGAGGGGATGTCTACCTCTTCCACCACTGCTTTTTTCCCTCTCCCCGAAGCCTCAACCATTGGCTTCAGATTTCTAATACCCTTGTAAGAAGGGTTTGGAGGTGAAACAGAAGCTACCTGTTCTGCAGTCAAGGCTCGAGGAGACCGTTGTTCTGTAGACACAACAGCCTTGGCAGCTTTCACTCGAAGTGTCACACCCCGCCCGCCAGGCCCGGTTAACCGCCCGACAACCCGCGGATGTGAACCGTCACAGGATCCATGGTTTTAGTCTATCAATAATAATAAATACAAATACAGATAATCAAGAGCAAGAATAGTGCAATAATTAATAAACAGGTTACAGGAGTCCAAATACTCCGATAAATATCCAAGAAATAATCAAAGGAAAGAATCAAGAATCAAATGTAATATCGAGTTCAGCGGAAGTAAAATAAGTAACTAAATAATCTTCATCTTCAGGAGGCTTCATGCTCTGCAAGTCCATGTACCACTGTCTGTGCCACATCAGCTTCAAACGAGAAGGCTCTTTCATACGAATCATCTCCAACTTCCGACGTTGTGCAACCATCTGTACAGTTTATATAATACATACAATGAAAGGAATGAGTTCCAACGAACTCAGTAAGGAACAAGCAATTCTCATATATATATGTCAATACAATCCACGAATGCACATATGAAATGATATGGATGATATGCAGAAATATGAATGCTACTAAGATCTAACTATGCAAGTCTCTATAAGCTGACATGCTTTAAGATATACACCAGCCCTCCTCTGGGTAAGTCTCATCACTCTGATCCGGCAAGGACTGGTTACCTCTGTAGGGATCCTGGGCAAAGGGGTAAGTCCACACCTGGCTCTCAAAACCGTGGCTGGGGGTTAAGTCAACACTCTCTCACCACGACCATTGGCAATGAGTACTGGCGCATGTCGGGGTTTCTAATCCAATGCAAGGTCATAATGGTAACATACTATATGAAGTCCAGATACTTCCCCTATGGCACCAACCAACTCGGTTCAGTATCCTTCGCAACCTAGGAGTGTGAATCCTCACGGACTGGCTACCTCTGTTGGACTCCACTCCTTAACCCTATGGTCATCCACATATTATTGGGGCGGATGCTCTCATGACTCCTCGCGACACCCGGTCCGCTCCTTGGACTTCCATGAGCCCAACCCTAACATATGCAACCCTACCATTACATGACCAATAGTGGACCACTGAGTCTCCGCACGGACTGGTTACCGCTGTTGGATGAAACATAGTCACGTCACCATTGTCACGGGTCACCCGGCTTCAATTCCCCTGCCGAAAGGGTAATAGCATGTGGGGTACCTAGCCATGCAATTCTAGACTCCCTAAGTATGTCATCAAGTAATCATGATAGTGCTGGAGACATCAGCAGGCATGTGTCCCATTCCACAGCCTTCTGATATCCCAGGCCAAGATATCCCAATGGAATACCCCTTCCATCACAATCACACTACAACACTCTTTATCATACCATGAACAGTTGTGTAATATCATAAAAGATGAAGTACATCAAGGAATACCACAAACAGCAAGTGTACAATAAGATTCACATGCTTTATACAATTACAGCAAGTTACATGATCAAAGAATAGTAAATAGAACAACAGAATCATCATGTATATGTAATTGCATATAAATAAGAATGCATGTCCTTACCTGTAATTTAGTAGAAGTCCTCTAACTTGCAATCCAAAAACTATTATAAGACTTTTATTTGAAACAGAGAACACCTAGGCATAGGGTTACAAGAATGTATAAGAGTCAAGAGTCAAAACAATTCAAAAATCAAACCTACACAGTTACTGAAAACCAGCCGGTTGCTTGTGGCGGTTGCTTAAGTTAAGCGACCTCCACAAGCGACCGCCCCCTGTTCAGACAGTTTCCAACTCCGAAAATCAGACTTTTTATCATCCAATTTTAATCCGTTTTGGGATGATCTTAGTCCGAAATTCAAGCTTAATAAGTCTAGAACAAGGGGGTAACAAGAAACCCTAGAATTAACAAAGATTTATTACCCAAATCATTCCCCTTGATGGGATCCATCCATTAAACAAATGCGGGGATTCGTTTCTGGACAGGATCTCATCAAGAACATTGAAAAGGGAGATACAACAAATCAATTGGGTAACCACCAACAAAAAGGGGATGGGTTCAAATCAATTAGAGGTTAAAAGAAGAGAATTGCAGATGGAGATTCATTACCTTAATCAGAATCACCAAGAATAGAAGAGAAAAGGTTTCATATCATTAAACAGCACTTCAGACCTGAATCCCGCACGTTTCCACAGCCGCCTAATCGCCAAAATAGCAATCCCGAACATAATAATGCGTTAATAGGGCGAGGGATGCTATTTATAACGAACAGGGGGCAAAATAGGGCATTTTCCCGCAAAGCGAAACCGGGCGGTCGCTTAAGGCGGTCGCTTGGTTTAATCAACCGCCACTAGTAACCGCCCCCAAGTATATTGCTATACAAGGGTGCTTTGCTCATGGGGTTGAAGACCAAGTACAACCAAACCCAAATGAAGACATGGGGGAGATGATAGTCCGAAAAATCAATCATAATAGGTTTGTAACAAAGAGGTTAGGGTTTAATCATAACATATGGCTCATGAAAAGGTTATGATCACGGAAAGAGAGGGAATGATTGTTATCAAGAAAATAACAAGAAATCATAGGAAATCTAGTTTATGTTAACAGAAACATTACCCATGAGGTTTCCCTCACATGGAAGGTAATTACAAGAGGTTTCCAGAAAGATCATTCAAGGGTTAGGGTTAAGGTTTCAAGAATCTATTAGCTAGGGTTAAGATCATGATGATGATCATAGATCTCAAAGAATAGAATGAGATCATGGAATAGATGGTTGCAAGAATGCATCATCTTCTTCCTGATCTCAAAAAGAACAAGAACGAAGAAAGAATAATTAGAAATCCTAATTAGGTTAAACATGGATCATGAAGAAAATATAGTGATCAAGTTTAGGTAAACACAAATATCACCCAAGGGAAAGAGAAACAAAGAATGCACAATCTGAAAAAGTGTTGGGAAGTTTCCAACAAAATAAAAGAACAATAGGGTTTCATATATGGTTACCTCTCATGAGAGTTGGTTACCTCCCATGAGAGTTACCCATAATTAATTCTCATAAAAACAACCCGAGATAGATAAAGGAAAATCTCATTAGTATTTCAAAATAAAGAATGGAATTAGAAAGGGTCTACTAATGAGAGAAAATAAGGTTCTCAATTAAAGTGAAGGGAAACAAATTCAAATCATACAATTAGGGATTTACTAACAAGAATCCGTGTATCCCACGAAAAGACTAAGGAGAATAAAGATTCACCCTTAGGGCAAGGAATTTACAATCAA
This sequence comes from Hakea prostrata, assembly GCF_041222555.1. Classification (NCBI taxonomy): domain Eukaryota; kingdom Viridiplantae; phylum Streptophyta; class Magnoliopsida; order Proteales; family Proteaceae; genus Hakea; species Hakea prostrata. The sequence goes on from NC_142605.1 coordinate 15,270,878, forward strand.
GAAAGGTTTTGGGGAGGGTCCAATGAATTAATAGAAAATAAAAGGGTTGCCAATTGTTCCAAAGAAAAACAAGGATCAACTCCTCAATCATGAGGACACAAGGGAAGGTCATGGTAATAATATGAGACTTTCCCCACAATAATAAAGATAGGTAGGAAATTAGGGAAAGTATCATTAAGAGCTTTGGTGGAATCAAATTCAAGGATCACCGCCATATGGCTTCAAGATCATAGAGTGAATTGGGGGATTCACTCTAGGGCTAAAAGAATTAAAGAAGAGGTCATTACAGTAGTGTAATACCCTTCTCATGATCAGAAAATCAGAAGTAGAGAAGAAAGAATGAATTAAAGAAGAAGCGAATTGAATACCAACCTTTTAGAAGAGAAACCGATGAAGAAATCTGAAGAGATGCTTGAGGATCTTTCTTGGCTTCGAAGGAGAGGTTATAGGGATCTTCCCACGTTCTCCCAAGGCTTAGAAACAGATTGAGAGTGAAACACATGGAGTTCCCCCTTTTAAATAGCACAAAGAGTTCAAGAGTTACTAGGGTTTCACCAAACTGACCAAATTGACCCCGATGGTTGATTGGTTGCAAAAGAGGAAGTTCAAAGGTCGATCCCATGCTATCAAGAGGTTTAGAAACATGGTGGGAATAGTTTACCACGAAATTAAAAGAAATAAAGCTTTTGAAAACCTTCAAAACAGATATTTACCAAAATGCCACTGCCTGGACAGCTTATTCAAAACAAAGGATTTAATGGGCCAAACTTCAATATTTTTGGATGGGCTTCTTTCAATACATCGTACTACTTACCTAGTATGGAGGGAAGTCTTCAAACTAGGTCCAACTAAGCTTTAGGTCCATCAACCAAGTTCTTCTTCACAAATAAATAGTTCAACACCAAATCAAGTAAGGTTTCCATAAGGAAACACCATCATCAATATCCATGGGTTTTGGGTCAAACACCATATCTTCTACTGAGATGGCCCACAAAGACATCTTCCTTCATTTTCAAAGATAGTAAAACTGAAATCACGGTCAAACTTCAAAGTCAACATTAAACAAAACCTACAACACCCAAAACAGATCGGGTCTCCGGGCTAGATTTAGGCTGGGTGTCACACGAAGACTGTTGGGATCCATTCTTGGAGGCACTACAAAAAAAGACGAAAGTCAGAAAGTCCAAAAAATTCGCAGTATATTCAAGAAAAACGTGGTAGTTAGAAAGCTCACGTTGAGCCAACCCCCAATAATGAAGGATGGAGTTGAATTTCATCTCATATCCATGTATCTCTTGATACCATGGAATTGACTTGATCTTCCCAACGGCAGCTCTGTCTTCCTTGGATAATGGAAGGACCTGGTTACCCTCAGAATATGAAGTGTATTGCTTTCAGGTAATCGGGAAGTTAAGATCTGATTGAGGCGCTCAGCAGAAAAAATACCACTTGCGCCATCCTTTATGATTGCAAGGGCAAGTTCCTTTGGCAAGAATGCTGCCCGTCCAGTCAAGCTCAACTTTGTTGCGCTTAGAAAGCACAACCCAACCGGGAGGATGGGAAATAGAAAGAACATGAAAATGTACAAAAAGAGGAAGAGAAGGTGTGATGCCAAGTTCAAAGCATAAACCCAAGAAGCCGACAATGAGATGCTAGCTATTGGGAAGAAACATTTCGGGACAAATGTCCCAATGATTCAAAATGGCTGCAAACAAAGGATTGAAGAAGGGAAAGCGAACCCCGCTTTCCAGTGTATCTATATACAGGGAAAATTCGCCCGGAAGGGTCGAATCAACTCTCTCATCAGAATTGGGAGCCCTAAGATGATACGAAGAAGGAAAGTCAAAACCCTGGACCGCTAAAGGAAGATTTTCCTCAGTATAGGAGGAAGCAACAAAATCAGGTCCACCAGCGGACTTAGTAGGTTGTCTTGACTGCCTAGAGGACTCGGCAGTCACCTTAGGAGTCATGGATGGTCCAGACTTAGGAAGGGCATAAAAAGTCTCAGCTTTTTCTTCTACTCTTCTCTGTTGGCTAACATCTGCGAAGTCACGCCAGAGAGCAGTTAGGGTTTTCTTATCACTATCCGATTGCTCAAAGGGAACAGAAACAAAAACCTCATCACCACTATCACCTTTGTCGGCGCTAGGCCCAGGGGAAATTTCAGAAGAAACCCTACTGTCCTCCATTACTGAAAAGTCTGATTGTGGTTTCTAGGAAAAAGAAACCTGGAGACGAAAGTAAACTTTGCAAAGGAGTTAGTAAACTTACTGAATCACTGGGGCAGAAAGCTCGAGAACGAGAGAATTGTGAAGGCGCGAAGAAGACGACGAGGTTTCAAAATTCCAAAGGGAATGAAACCTACGAAGACAACGAACCGCTTTTAAGCACCCGCATGAGTGTTCGAGGACGTGTACGATCGAGATGAATTAAGCATCAACGATCGAGATTTGAAGACGGTTCGAAAGTTTGAACTCGCAAATCCAAAACAGGCGTTCAGAAACCGTCTTTTTGATTGCGGGAGCAACGATAGTTTCGGTTGCGAAGGACGCGTGGAGTCACCCTCACAATGCTCGAGGAAAAAGCGACACAACCGCATTAAATGTGATATGACATTTAATGGGTTGAGGATTATGCAAGACTATTGTTCGACGAAGAACCCAGTTAAAAACCAAGCCCTCAAGATCGACCAAACGCTTGGTCTGGGGGGCTCGTGATACGAAGAAAATATGATCAAACTTGATTCATTCTTGGTTCGACCCACGACTCCGGTCGGGCCGAAAGGAATCGACTCGCTTCCGAGCAAGCCGGGTCCATGAGATAGCTTGCTGAGGAAGAAAACTTACTTAGTCACAAGCACGCCCTAATCCGATACGTTTGGATTAGGTTAATCAACCTAATGACGGCTAGCAGAATTCGGCGGCTGTCACTCATCGCTATCATACGGATAACCACCAAATAACAATAGTGGTATCCTAGGAATCATCTACTAATCCAAACTAGTAGAAGTCTAACTCTCAACGGATCTATCTGTTAAGATCCAACGACTACCCGAAGAAGGCTCAAATATATCCAACGAAGGAGATTTGAAGGTACACTCTATATAAGATATCACCTACACACAAGGTAGAGAACGGATGAAAACACTCTGATGCTTACTATCTGAGTCGTATTCTTATTATTCATTCCTTAGCTCTGTGCTCTAGCAGAGCCTTTTGTGATTAAGTTCATCAACTGACTTAGCCTTCGGAGGTGGACTCCCGATCCCAGCGGTCGGGCCACATCTGACGCTTTATTTTTGCAGGTCACTCTCAGGAGATCTAAGGGCTGAGCAGATTTTGGACGCATCAGGTTGTTTCTTAATAATTTTCCGTAACAGAAGAATATGGTACATAGATTAAATGGTTCATCAGCAAGTCTGAAGGATGTGATTTGAACAACTGCACAACTGGAAAAGTAGACTTGGAATGTAGTTCAAAAGAAATGAACTCGGGAATATAGTGAAAAGACAAGACGGAAATTTGTTTCAGATTTTTTTGGGGAATTTTGACAAGGGTAGAAAAGTAATATATGATATTTATAAGCAATCTCCAGTCTAGATCCTCTTGCAACGTTAAAGGACTCAACTAATTTTGTTCCCCTTCACCACACAATTAGGAGGTGACTCACCTTTGATACTCATTGGTGGACTGGACGTGAGCCCTCTTCTTGTAAATGTGGTGAAAAGTTATCCATGACTCGAGGAAAAAAGAAGACTCGAGGATCATACATATGATCATAATTTTATATGATATGGATTGTAATATTCTACTTTGGAGAGAATGGTACAGGGCACTGTAGAGGGTAACCCTTAAAAATATATTTTCTTTAACTTTGTTTTGACCAACAAATTTTGCATTTGTCTAATGTAATGTGACATCCCGTTTGACAACCCTTTCTCCTTATTTCAATTCCAGGCCAGCAAAAGGGCAGTTTCAGTGTGAGCTCCTTCCTTGTTGAGCACTCTAACTGGAAAGATCAATTCCAGGTTTGACCTGTTATAGCTTGAAATACATCACCCTTGATTCTCAATATTTAACCGTCCTCAAAAAGGTCTATAAGCCTAGAGGCAACCAAGTGCCTGAAACTATTGTTTTGTAGGATCTTGAAGACCCCACCCCCCCCCCCCCCCACCCCCCCCCCAACAAAGAAAAAAAAAAAAAACAACCACCACCCCCCCCCCCCCACAACCAACAAACCACACCACCACCCCCCCCCACCAAAAACAAAAACAAAAAACAAGGACGGGGCACCCACCCCCCCCCCCCCCACACCCCCCCCCCACCCCCGACCCCCAACACAAAAATAAAATTAAAAAAAAACCCCCCCCCCCCCCCCCCCCCCCACAACAAAAAAAAATTTTTTTTAAAAAAAAAAAAAATAATATTTATTTAAAAAAAAATTATTATAAAAAAAAAAACACCCCCCCCCCCGAATGCCCCCGAAAATAATTCCAACCTCCCATAACCCACCAAAATATTATAAATCCCGCCCATTTTGCTTCTGTAGTGCGTAATAAATGCGCACTACGGTGGAGCGAGCCTAATCGGACGGCTCGGATCATCCTCCCCATTAAAAAATCAAAAAAACCCATTACCCACCTCATTAAGTGTGTGAACAGAGTTCGATCTGTTCGGTTCGGTCTGATGCAAACCAACCGGTCCATCTGGGCGGTTCGACTGGGTTTAGTATATCTTATTAATGGTGTATTACATACTACCAGCCTATACGTATATACGGTTGTACAGTAACCGTATATACAACCAGTTCAAATTCTTTTGAAATTTACGAAACAAACCCCTGTTCTAAACCACCCCGCCCATTTCATTTTCATTTGTGTTTTCGTTTTTGGCTAATCTGAAGCAACCGTACCAAGCTGGAGAAGAAATCGAAGGGGCGTCGTTAGTTGAGAACGAAGAAGAAGAAGGGAAGAAGCGAGAGGAGAAGAAGTGGCGAGTTGAGAACGAAGAAGAAGAGGAGAAGCTCCAGCTTCGATTTTGAGAAATCTAGGGCTGAAATTGTCTCGTCTCGTCTCTGCGATTCTTCGTTCAAAAGGTAATAACCAACTCTTAAAACCCTTACCAAGGAAATTCCTGATGATGTGGTCGAAACCCTGATTTTGTCGTTGATTAAAGCTGAAAAATGCTCTGTAATAACTTGGTCGATTTCTTTTAGTATTTGTTGTTTTACCTTTTTGTGGGGTTGTGGAGGGGTTTAATTTTGTTGTTCTGTGTACTGCATAAAATTGATGCATTTGGGTATGTGTGTCTTAATGGTTCTCATTTCAATTGGTAAATCCTATAGAGAGAATGGTTAGTTTAAATTTTTCGAGCTGCTATTTTGAATGGTGACCTTGTATAATGAAGGGTGACTGTGTGTATCTGGGTTGTCATTTGTCTCCTTGTTCAAGTGGGTTTAATTGGTGCAATTTGTTTATCTATTTATTGTAAGTCTTGAACAAGTTTACCCCTGGGTCAGTTGTTTGATAGGTGTGGTTAGTGGCACATTTCCTTTCTAAAAGTATGTGAAGAACACTTGTGCATGAGTAGCATAACAGTCTGTTCCTTCGAGACCCAGTCTATTGCAACTTGTTACAACTTTATTGTAAATGTCCCAGAAGTTTTATCGAGGTTCGTTGTTCTATTCTTGAGTATCGTTTTAATTGTAATTTCATCGAAATCTTGTATCACAAAGAATGTAGCCAATGAATGGAATCCTATTGATTACTGGATGTTGAGGAGAGTACCAGCTTGCAATTTCTGAAGTCAAAGTAGAATTGAAGTGTCTTTACCATGGTTTCAACCCCTACATGCATGTAATGCCAAAGGTTAACCTCATATCCCTCGGAGAGCTGTATCTACATCCATTTTATGAACTTTGAACTTGAAGTGAAGAGTAATCGGTTTTTATATAACTTTGAACCTCATAATCTTTTTGAAGGCTATAAATAACCTACTCATGCAATGTAAATTTCAGATATGTTGACTGAAATTTTTATTTGAAAAGATACTTGAGAGGAGTCATGGGATCCCAAGGTAGGTGACCTGTGGCTGGATTTGTGACTGTGTTTCTTCCTCCTTCATTTTATTTCCCTTTATGTGGACCTAGGTTTTCCCTATTTGGTTTTGAAAGGATCCGTGTAGCTGGCCCCATTTAGTTGGGATAAGGCTTAGTTTGTTGTTGATTTTTTGTTTTATTCATTTGTAAGATTTAAAAAAATTAATCAGAGGATGGTCTTCTACACAGTCAAAATTTGGTTGGACCCTTTTGTTTATTATTTTACAGTTTAGGGCTGCATGTTAAATTTGTGTTAAATTTGGTTGGACCCTTTTGTTTATTATTTTACGGTTTAGGGCTGCATGTTAAATTTGTTATAGTTTACTTTAATTTGTGTTAAATGTTGATTATCCAATATGTTTTTTGATATGTGCAGCAATTAGAGTTGGACTAGTATATGGGCCGTAAGATGGCAACAAGTGGAAAGCATGTGCCAACAAAGCGAAAGGCTATGGCAAAGGATAAGGGAAAGGGAAAATCAGTGGTAGAAGCTGATGACGAAAGGGGCTGGTTCAATGATGATTATCCCCAATGCGATCCCAAAAGATTAAAGAAGCAAGCTATAGCTGAAGGAAAGGAAGTGGACATTCCTTCTTTCAAGGCTGTAGGTCTAGCAGCCAGATTTAGAGAGATTGGTTGGGAAAAAATACTTGAGGTAAATACCAAGTGTTATGAGGACTTGGTGAAAGAGTTTTATAAAAATTTGATTGTCCAAAGAGTTGGGGAAGAGATTGGAGCCGTAAGCAAAGTTAAAGGGGTGCAAATAAAGTTTGATATTTGTACGTTAGCTGAGATTCTACAAATCTCAAATGAAGGTGCAAAAGTATTCTGGGAGCCTAAGAAGAAGTTCAATGACCTGATTAATGTGGATGTGACATATAGGGATATAATGCTGAATTATACGGGTGACACGAGGCATGTGAAGCTGAGGCAGCTGAAACCACTTCCGCAAGCCATTGCATACATTGTGCAACACAATGTTGTACCTCGCAGTGGTCACCATGAAAGCTTAAATTCATTTGAAGCTTATGTCACCTATTGTGTGCATACAGGTAACAAGTTGAACCTACCGTACATCATTATGAAAATGATGCAGTACGCGAGATTGGCACCTAATCGGGCTCTCCCCTATGGCAAACTGCTGACACACATTTTTGAGCATTATCATATTGATCTGTCAACGGAGGATTCTGAAGCGGGGAAGAAGAAGAAGAAGAAGAAGAAGAATGATGCAAAAATATTTGCCAGTAATTTTCATTTTGGAAAACCATTGGGAGATATAGGAGCAGAGGGTGCAAATGTAGGAGCATCGGTTGGTGAGGGTGTTGATCAACAGGATGGAGCTAGATTGTCAAAATTTGAGAGAGAATTTGCTATCCTCAGGGGTGATGTACGGTATATCCGTCGGCGCTTAGATCAAATTGCAGAAGAGTTGCAGCTTTCGGATCTTTCGGAGCACTCAGATGGTTCTTCTGATTCTTTAAATAGCTTGTTGAATGATTGAGTTGCTCAAATCATAAAAGGATAAGGTAATGTTATTTGCAAGGAACTTGTTTGGAACATTTCAGGCGTATTTTCTAAAGATGGAATGTTATTTGAAGTTGGATGTGTTAAATAGATTTACAATAGACATTGGTTTTTTTTTTTGTGAACAATTTGTATGTCACATATTTCTTATCTTTTGTTATTTCAGTGTGTGTGAATGACTATGAATATGATCGAGTGGTGAAAAATGATTTATCCTATTCATACTGCCATTGTGACTTGTTATATTGGTTTGTAACATATTGTTATTGCATTGGGAGTTCAGACATGATATGAAGGTTGACCATTATTACTGAGTATCCAGTAATATTAATCTTAGAAGGTAATTGTTGTTTCCAACCTTCTGTTTTGGGAAACCATCAACGATCCTTTTGTTCTCTCCCTTCGTCCACTGTGTTATTTCTTTCTTTATCAGTTACCAAGTTGATTGATGTGATCACGAAGAAGAAGAAGAAAGAACAAAACAGACCCAATCAGAGAGGGTCAACAGCTCTCGATCCCCAACATCTTTTCATTTCTTGTCATATGTTAACGTGACCATTCTGAGTTCCGGAATCCCAAATGGAAACTAGGTATGGCTTATACTTGATACTACCTTATCCCAGTGAGATATATGCTCTTTACTAAAATCTCTGATTCGGCTTCTCTGTGCTCAGGATAAATGGAGAAACATGAGTGTCAGTGCCAACGGGCAGGGTTGTAGAGAAAAAACAGAGGACACGAAAGGTAAAGGCTCTTCCTGCCCCTCCAGCTCCCACCAGTCAGAGTCCAGTTGTGTCTGTTTTTAGCAGTGTCTGCTCCAGTTGCAGAGGATGCTCGTGCTGATGCTCTGATGGATTCTGGGCCCCGCTCACAAGATGGCAAGCCTGCTCCTCCTAAGTGTGTCTCCTTTCACTTTAAGTCTTATACATGTCATTTATATGGACTTTGGTTATTAGGCACTTCCTTATGCTTGTCGTCAGTGGTATTTTTTTCCCCCTGTCTGTGTGTGTGTGGCCTAGATGAAGCCATTATGGCAGGCAGTACAGAAGTGGGTGGGCTATAACACTCAGCAGACTAGGCTATCTGTAGTTATGAAGTTACCTGGGGTACAAGGTGAATCACAAGCAAAATTATTAGCAGCCTTCTGCTTATTAAGTTGAATTCAATTACAGTGTCCATTTGTATGATGTGATTAAGTAGATATGCCTTAGAGCTGAATATGTTTAGTTACTCTTAATTATTGGAAAGAAAATTGCAAATGTCCATCTGGCTAACTGAGACTAGTTTGCAAACCCCAAAGAGAAAGTTAGATTTTACCATGAAGATACATCAAGTAGTTGTAGTGTCTGAGTCCTAGTCAAGGGTAGTTTAGGTATTATGTTTATTTGTTTCTTTCTTATTTCTATGTTGTGTTACTTTAGTTAGTGTATCCTGAATAAAGTGGGAGTTTTAAAACTAGCTGATAACTCTCAACCATTATGACAAATACTGAGTTGTTTAGGGGTTGCTACAACTTTTTGAGTATCTTGTCTCCTACCTTTCAAGGTCTCAATCATCATGATTGATTCCTTCTATGGTTTCGAACACTCGCTCCCCGGTAGCGATTACGCGGGGCCGAAATTTTCCCCCATCTCAACTCATTTTGGTGGCTGATGCTGGTGACTTTGAAGGTCTTTTGGGACAAAGAATTTCCGTCCAATCTATTTTAGGCCTTTTGAATGCATTGTTGGCCTCGTGTTGATGAGAAAACAGTTGTAACTGTACCTTCCATTACAACCCCAAGTTTGAAATCTTTATGCTGAATAAATGAAGATGTACACTCATAAAACTTATTGCACACATGATATACTTAATATATAACATATAATATGAATATTAACTTCGAACTCAAAATTTGTGATGTATCATATTTCGCACATGGTCATCATTATTATTAAGTTCATATGACACGATGGGCATAGTTATGAGTTACAACATGAGAGTACAAGACTTAAAACCCCACTAGCTCACTCTACATACTCGAGCTTTAGTCAACTCCAAATAATCTAGTTTTCTGCACATCAACAGTGACTTGATGGCACTTGGGTGTATTTGCATAAACTCTAACCAAGTGTTGTTTCAACCAAGGATCAAATTCGAGATGAGGTTGAAATTTCAACCATGGAGGTCGAAACTTGGGAATTTTGTAGGACAACTCAATGGATGGTTTCGGCCTTGTTTTCATGGTTTTTCTTAATTGATTGATTTTTGCATACAACCTATTTAAAGCATAAATAACTTAATGGCAGGTGTGTTTTGCTAGAGAAACCAATGAAGAGTTATCATTGAAATAGTAGTATTTAGAGGCTCTAACAAATAAAAAGACTTAAAAAATTTAATAAATTACATAAGTACTGCAATTGTTTCATACAAGTGCAATAGCGAAATAACCTCAAAGTAAATTACCAAAAAGAAACTTTTGAACTCAATTCCAAGTTCAGTTCCTCTGGGGATCCATCCCACAAGGACGCGTAGAATTTGGTAATATCTGATCCATTGCATTTGATTCTTTGAGTACTGGACAAGACTGCCATGTTATGGTCTTGGAATATTTATTCTGGTAGTTCGATACTGTGAATCTATAGGTGTCATCGTTAGCATAGGATAGATATCCCACCCTAGGGAATGTATCATCAGGGAAGGGGCTGTAAGAGGAGGAGAATTGTACCGGACCAAGTGGGTGTAATGGATATCTAAAGATGAAGTTCACAAGTGATGCACCTGATCCTGATCCTGATCCATTCCAATATCTATGTGCAGACATACTACTAGCATCAGCAAATGATCCCCCATCTCCAACAACTCCACCATATACTACATAAGGAGTATAACCATGGAGTAAGTAGCAAATGAGGTGAAGGAAGACAGAGGATTGATGATTTTTAAGTGAAAAAGAGGTTAAGAAGAGGTAAAAATGGCAACAATTGAGGGAAATCTCCAAAGTTTTGATCGGTGGTGCTGCGGGCTCTGCGAGTCTTGTGAAATTTCACGGAAGTTGACCAAGATTTGGGACTTTTAAATAGGGTTTCCATAAGTTGATCGAAACCTCAAGGTTTTGACCCAGTCAATACCAAAGATGAAAGTTCTCGCCTCGTAGTTACATCTCAAGTTGGCAAAAAACCAGAATTGCGGTGGTTTAAACCGAAATTGGACTATTGTTTCAACCATGCCTTTCCTCCAACAATGACTTCATTATAGTTGTTACACATTGTCTTTTGTTTTCTTGCATTGATCAGGAATCCTTGTTGCCATGCAATATTGTCATCCTTCGTGGTGTGGTATTAAGAAGTAGGAACTAAAAAGCAACCTAAATATCAAATATATAAGAAATCATTATGTTCAATGCCATAGTGAAACAATTATGATACTTCCAATATGTCTAATTGATAATATCCAAATTTTGCTAACACATGTTCAGTTACCAGCGGGGGCATCAGCGGTGGTGACTATGTTCTTCTTTGATATTGTGGTGACAATGTTCTTCTGCTGTTGCAGGCGTTTCTTTAATACGGACACATTCTGTTTCAGACTGACTGGATTTTTCTATTCATTACGTGTACTAACAATTCAGTACTGGTTACCTTGTTTCTCTATGATAGGTGGTGCATTTGATGGTGACAGACAGATGAGAGAAAGTTGAACCTCCATGGAAAACCTTATGTGGTTCAATATTTGTCTTGTGGATATTTGATCAGCACTTGTGTTGCACTCTGTGGCCAGATACAACACCACGTTGAATGACCACCCCATGAAAGGCACCACAGCTGATTCTTCTATGTGTGCAATTCGTTGTTACCCCTCTGAGTTGATCTAGGATCCATTTTAATATGTTCACTAAACCTTCTCACTGACTGGATTATTTTCTTTTATATCCCCGGAGTTAATGTAAATAAATTCTCTTACTTCATATACTCTCTCTTTCCATCCACCTTATTCAATCGAAATATCAAAGAAACTGAGATTCATTATTTGTTTACTACTTTGGTTGGTTGCGTTTAGTGCTCACTGAATACATCCATATACACACTTGCCGGGAAATTCAACTTAACCTAATCATTTGCTCTCTGTGTTAGGTTGGTTGACTTTCTCTCACCATACTAAATTGAGGAACTAAATTTAAGGAGGTTGGGGTTTGTTACAAGTTGAAATGGTGTTTGGTAATTCCTGTACATGGACTTAGATGAAACAACACATTCACATTAGTATTTGACTACATTGTCTCGAACAGATCGGTTAATTTCTTTCTTAACAAGTGAATTGAATATTTTGCCGCACCGACAGGTTCACGCATTTTTGTTACAATGCAAATAAAGCATACATTCATATGTGAATGGCATTTTCAGGAATTCAAAGTGTTATTTTTTTCATATGTATGAACGTGAAAATGTGCTAGTTTTTTTATTATTTCGTAACACGGAATTTGATACTTTTTGATCTCGGTGAAATGGGGGTCCTTAAATGGGAACCAACCCCTTTGGTGTATGTGTTCTCATGAAGAAAGTACTTGGTTCCCTTTTAAAGTTCGTCAACCTATTTTCTCTCTGTGTTCACAGACGAAAGGGGTTGGTTCCCTTTAAAAGGGAATCGGCCCATTTGCTCTCTGTTTTGGTTCCCTTAGGATGGCTTTGCTTTGTTGCCCTGGCAAAACGGGCTGGTTCCCTTTTAAAGGGAATCGGCCCATTGCTCTCTGTGTTCACGAACGGCCCATTTGCTCTCTGTGTTCACGGACGAAACGGGCTTGGTTCCCTTTAAAGGGAATCGGCCCATTTGCTCTCGTGTTCACGGGCTGGTTCCCTTTAAAAGGAATCGGCCCATTTGCTCTCTGTGTTCACGACCCGGGCTGGTTCCCTTTAAAAGGGAATCGGCCCATTGCTCTCGTGTTCCGGGCGCAGGTGGTTCCTTTAAAGGGAATCGGCCCATTTGCTCTCTGTGTTCACGACGAAAGGGTTTGGTTCCCCTTTAAAGGGAATCGGCCCATTTGCTCTCTGTGTTCACGAGACGAAACGGGGTTGGTTCCCTTTTAAAGGGAATCGGCCCATTTGCTCTCTGTGTTCCCATGCTGCTCTGTGTTCACGACGAAAGGGGCTGGTTCCCTTTTAAAGGGAATCGGCCCATTTGCCTCTCTCTGTGTTCACGGACGAAAAGGGGTTGGTTCCCTTTAAAAGGGAATCGGCCCATTTGCTCTCTGGTTCACGGGGCGTTCAAAGGAATCGGCCCATTTGCTCTCGTGTTCACGAGAGGGGCTGGTTCCCTTTAAAAGGGAATCGGCCCATTTGCTCTCGTGTTCAGGGGAAAGGGTTGGTTCCCTTTAAAGGGCACTGTGTTCATCGTGTTCATCGGGGGCTGGTGCCGTTTCAAAAAGGGAATCACCCCATTTGGTCTGTGTTCAAAGAGATGAAACGGGTTGGTGCCGTTTAAAAGAGAATCATTCCCTTTGGTATGTGTTCACATAACAAAACGGCGGAGATCCCAATTTTGTCATCGTGAATTGATTTGGGTTCGTAGTCAAATTAATATGTTCCATCACACTGTTATAGTCACTGAAATTATAAATTGAAGACTTACAGTAATGTTTAAAGCCACAGATGTAACACTAATAAAAGGGAATCAATAATTTAAAAAAATAAAACCATATATGGGTTTGAATTATTTGTTTCATCACCGCTTAACTCTCATATGGACAATATATATGAAAGATTATATAATTGATTTTGTACAATATCATACATTAGAGGTGAACTTGTTTTGACAACTACTTCCAACCCTTCAAATACATTGTGATAAGTGTTTGACATAGATAGAGTACATTTTTTTGAAATAAAGTACTGAACTACCCATCCACTTTACTATTGTCCTACCGTATATGTTACAGTAGTGACATTGAACGTACGGGGGTTAAATGTTTCTTGAATAAAGTACATAACAAGAAAGTAAGAATAGCCAAACACATAAGAACAAAATTACAAGATGTTCCAATGTAATTTGGTCCAACAGTCTTTGATTTTGCCGTTGATGATTAAGGGTTCGCCTTGCTAGCCAAATTCAGCGGATTGCGATGTCGGTCGTCAAATATTGGTGGCAATCTCACCTCATGTCCTCGACTATTCACACTTTCGTAAGACGTTGAAGCTGTAGAACGTACATACGTTGCTGCTTCACTGCCACACATCTGATCTACCCAAATAAAAGAAAATGGATGCTTTACACCATTTGGGCACCTATAAAATCTCCGTCCTGGATTTTTTTTTTGTATTTGAAGTGAGCAGCAACATCCTCCCTTGCCCGCAATAGCATAATGGAGTGGGTTGCTCCATACTTGTAGATGACCCATCTTCACAATAGCATCCACCCATTCCGGAGTTTCGTATCACTGAACTGCAGCAAATTGAAGATTTGAAAACACATTAGTGATTGAGTTTTATATAGACCTATACAAATGTAGCCCCTTTGCGAAGACAATGTATTATTTTAAACCCAGACTTTGAAGTACACATATACGTAGATATTGCGAGTAAACCCAGTGTTATGCACTAGTACTTTTATTTCTTTGAAATCGTAGGAAGAGTAAGAAGCTGAAAACCAAATGCAACGGGAGTTGGTTTACATTATTCAAAAAGCCTACAGATTCACAACGGAAAGTAAGGGAGGATTGTTTGTACCAAAAGTGGATGTGATTGGCTCTCGATGTTGGTAGACTTATAATCACAGGTATCGGAGAGAAGTGAATTCCAAGTAATTGTTTGAGATAAATTACACAGCAATTGGTACAATGCTGAATGTGATGTGCTAGATTGGCATCTATTTAAGCATTTAATTTCTCTGACTGCCCTCATTTACCCTGAAATCCACTTCAACTATCTACGAAGAACATAAATACAAAACCAACAAGGGGAAGTTTAAGAACAACCATGACAGGCATGAGTGACCTGGTTTATTATTATTAGTAATATTATTATTATTATTATTACTATAAAATTCATCCAGAACAAAAACGGTTTTTTTCCAAAATTTAAACCTACCTGACTTTGGTTCATGGTGATTAACTTTGTAATCAATTAAAAAGTAAGGGAATTAAAGAATGCTATGTACAACTGTGCTGGTAGTACTTAATAAAACATGCTATTTTACAGCAATCCACATACACCAGATTCCATTTACTGAACAACACCCAAAATAATTTAGGTTAACATTCCGGGAGAATTCTCGGATAAACATGTGGATTGATAAGGTAAATCTTACCCATTAACTGGAAACAAAATATTCTTAACAAGTGAGACACGAAGAAGCGAAGTAAGAACGCAAGGAAAGATGGAAGAGTCGAATCTGAAACCGTGGAGAGTGTTTATTCTTCTTCATAACCTTAACACCAGATACCTGGAACGTTTGCTCTAAAACGTTCGGACCCCTTTGGTCTGATACATCATTCTTCTTCTCCTTGGATATGGTAACCGGGAATATTTCTCTTAACCTACTCGTTGCTGCTTCTAGGGCTGAAATCTGCAACTTTGGTGAGAGATAGGATACGATTGAAGTTGATAATTCAAATGGAGAAGGAAACATGAAATGAGCTATTTATTTGTTGTAAATATGGGCTAGGCCCAGGCCCATATGAATCCTGAATCAACTTCAATAAGTGTCCACATAGTGTGAACTCTATTGAGCCCAAATTTAGTCCAGCCCTGCTCTCTTTTTACCCTCATCGATCGCCGAAGGTGATTCGATCAATTTGATTGGGTTTCACTAACCATGGTAAGCCACTATTACAATGATGTGAACAAAAAAATGGCGCCAAACTGGGGAGCCATTACTTGTCAGTTGTCACCTCTAAAGCAGAACCTACAATTTTTGGTCTCGATTTCCGTATAATGAAAATTTTCTTCTCTCTCTCGTATAAGCACATTAGTGATTTCCCATTTGCTCTCCGGAATCGATTGAAGCACTTTGGTTTTGGTTATCCCGGTAAATTTGTATTCGTTGAAGCAAAAAAGAAGTGAAAGATATGTGGTTATTCATGTGTCACTCTGAATTTGGAAGAAAGTTTTACACAAAAAAATCGTAGATAGTATCAGCTGCTCTCACGTTTCTCCCACAATATTATTCAAGTACCCCTCAAATCTTAAGAGAACTCCATTTGAGCCTCTGTTTTGAAGCAAAGCAAGACTCGTAACAACTCGTGGTGGCGTTTACCTCATTCAAATAGCAGTTGGTGAGTCCGATCATTTTGTTTCTGTTATTTCGTATAGAGAGTGGCTTCGTTGTGAAACTTGAATAAACTGAACTATTTATGCTGCTCATATTTATATTTGTCTTTAATCCCCATATTTTGAAATGTGACCCATGAAACTTCACATATCCATTGATTCCTTGGTCCACAACATGGCCAACTTTGTTCTTTTCTATTCACATGAAATGATTTTGCTGGACTATAATATATGATGTGATTTCTGATACTCTACTATATATATATATATATATATATATATATAGGCTTGGTTTAAGGATTAAGAAGATTAATTCTTTTTGATAATAGAAGTAGACCAAGTTGGTGTTGCATGTATTAGTTTAAACATCACTTCGTTTAGTTAACATTGAACAAAATGATATGGTTTGTTATTGAATAGATTTTATATATGTGTATCCTATTTTATTGATGTTGAATACACATATACGTTTGCACCTAGTTGTATTTCCGTCCAGATCGTTTTCTGACCATTATTGGTATGTTATACTTCCCTGCAAATCTCGTTATGACCAACAATTTATATATATGTTCTGTGGGAATTGTTTGTATGACCATTTTGTACACTGTTTTAATTCTTTGTATGACCGTAAATAGTATCAGTAGGATTGTTTATACATCTATTCGACTAACAATGTCCATTAGGACTTTATTTTATATTCCCAACTTGAAGAATGTTTATGGTCTTTTTCTTTTAATGTTATCAAATTCGTGAGAACGCGAACTTTGTGTTCAACCTATCTGTACTGGTTATTCTACTTGGTACATAATAATGACAGATTTTACTCTTTCTACAACCCATTTTTGTCTACTACTACATCATGGTTAAATGGTTATATTGTAGCTGAGCTACCATTATAAAGGAAATTTCTCATATTATATAATTTGATATTTATAATTCTCATGCATTTCCATATTTATTGTGCACATTACATATGAAAGCGAATGACTTCTATATTTTCCTGGTTTTGGGTCCATATGTACTGTGTAAGTCGTTGTTATTCAGTTTATTAAATCAATTTGTGATACGATTTTAAATTGCACCGTTGTCTCATCGACTTAATTACTTATGAGTTTTATGCATCGGGAAATTTGTGTTCCCGGATGTTGTCATGTCATTTTGTACCTTAAGGCTTCATCTTTGTTGTTTATGAATCTTTAATCTTCGTGCCATTCCTAACTTTTATTAATGTGTACTTGTGGTTAACTATGAAAGTTTCATCAAACAATGGATGACAATGTGACACCTCGATTAGGCATGGAATTTAAATCATTTGATGAAGCGTATGACTGTTATAATAAGTATGGGCGCATGAGTGGGTTCAGCGTTCGGAAGAGTTATTTACACAGGAGCACGACAGATAAGAGTGTCATCGTGCAACGGTGTTTCTTGTGTAGTAAAGAAGGATACCGAATAGAAAGAGAGGTGAAAGGGAAACAACATCGTCCTGAAACTAGAACAGGCTGTTTAGCAAGGATGATTGTAAAAAGAGATCATGAAGGACGATTAGTAGTTGACAAATTTGTGGATGAACACAACCATGTTCTTCATGTTGAAGAAGCTGCACATTTGATGCGCTCCCAGCGTGCAATATCAACTACCCAAGCCACAGAAATAGCAATGGCTGACAGAACTGGAATGGGAACAAGATTGACATATAATTTGATGGGTTTGCAAGCAGGGGGCAATGAAAATCTTGGCTTCACAAAGAAAGATTTGCAAAACTATTTGAATAACAAACGGCAGCGTGATTTGGCATATGGGGATGCCGGGAGCTTGATGCTATACTTAGACAATCAACGAAACTTAAACCCTGCATTTGTGTATTCTGTACAGATGGACAGTGAGGACAAATTGACTAATATATTTTGGGCTGATCCACAGATGCAATGTGATTATCAACTATTTGGTGATGTAGTTGTGTTTGATACTACCTTCTGCACAAACAAAGAAAATAGACCATTGGGTGTGTTTGTGGGATTTAATCATCATAGGACTCGGTCGTATTTGGAGCTGCCTTGCTATATGATGAGACCACTGAGTCATTTGTATGGTTATTTCGAACTTTTTTTGGAGTTAATGGTGATAAGAAGGCAATTACAATCTTCACTGACCAGGACGCTGCAATGGCGAGGGCACTAACTGAGGTTGCACCTAATACACGCCATGCATTGTGCACTTGGCATCTATTGCAAAATGCAAAGAAACACCATGGATATTTGATGAGTGACAAGTCACAGTTCTTCAAAATTTTGAACAAATGCATATACCATTATACAAAAGTTGATGAATTTGAATATGCATGGACCAATTTAAGAGAAAATCAAGGGGTTCTAAACACTAGTTGGCTAGATAGAACATATGAAATAAGGGAGAAATGGGCATGTTGTTACATGAAGAACTGTTTCACACTAGGTGTGAGGAGCACACAGTTGGCTTGGTGAAAGTTTTAATGCTGATTTGAAACAATGTCTTGGCCGCAAACTTGATCTTCTAAGGTTTATGAGACATTTCCAGGATGTTGTGGACGCAAAACGTGCAAATGAATTGAAAAAGGAATTTGATGCACGTAACGAAGTTCTTGGGGGTGCACATTCGTTGAAACCTATGTTGAATCAAGCTTACCAGTTATATACTCCAACTATATTCAAAGAGTTTTTGAAGGAGTTTGAGTTGGTGGATAGTCACGCTATCAACAGCCAGAATGTCGCAAATATGTATGTTGAATATGTGATTTTGAAGGCAGATGCGACTGGTTCCTTTATAGGGAAAGCATACGAGTATTGCGTAATACGGAGACCGAAAGCGTAACATGTAGTTGTAAGAAATTTGAGACTGTTGGGATCTGTTGTGCCCATATGTTAAGAGTGTTCCATTATCTCCAACTCATGTGCATTCCGATAAAATATTTTTTACTGAGATGGAGAAAATCAGCCCGAGATGTGCACCTACTTGACGGGACACGAAGAGAAGGGGATGCAAGGTTTGAGGCTGATGGAGAAGTAAGTTGCTTACAGCGAAACTAGGCTAATTACTCCGTCATTTTTGAAAGTCATTAACCAAGCATGTGAAACAAGTTTTGGTTATAACATACTATGTAAGCATCTGAATGGGATTGTCAACGATCTAGAAGATGTAGACGTTCCTTCACATACTGACCATCCCTCCGAAATAAATGGTGAAGCGTACAGAATTTTACAGTTAAAACCAAAACAATCTCAGAAAAGGGGATCCGGAAAAAGAATCAAGCCCTGGCATGAAAAAAGTAAAAAGAAGAGGACTGTCAACCTAGTTGAAGGACAGGGCTCCATACAAGTATCATTGCCAGAGTCTGATTATTTGTCAATGTTTGACGGCTATAACACATGCTCAACTCAGGTAAATTTATTTTATTTTTCAGCCAAACATTGACATTGTTCATATAATTTTACTGAGGTTGCACAATTACTCTTAACTATTTGTGTTGTTGGATTATACAACACTTACCTTCCTCCCAATATTCAGTACAAGTTGGTGTAAGTACTGATAATTCTTCATCTAAGGTAAATGCATTATTCTATTGCTCATTTATCATTTACTTAATATCAAACTTTTTTTTTACTTCTATTTTGTCGTTGGATTATACAAAGACGTACCTTCCTCCCAAAATTCAGTTCAACTTGGTGTAAGTACTGATAATTCTTCATCTAAGGTAAATGCATTAAGTGATAATCTCTCGTTTCTATTGCTCATTTATCTTAATTTCAAACTTATTATTTGCTTCTATTTTGTCGTTGGATTATACAGCACGTACCTTCCTCCCAAAATTCAGTTCAACTTGGTGTAAGTACTGATAATTCTTCATCTAAGGTAAATGCATTAAGTGATAATCTCTCGTTTCTATTGCTCATTTATCTTAATTTCAAACTTATTATTTGCTTCTATTTTGTCGTTGGATTATACAGCACGTACCTTCGTCCCAAAATTCAGTACTGCGTTGGTGACATTTGAGGATGCAGAACGAGTGTCTCATTTTCAGACAATGAGGGACATACATGGGTTTATCATATTCAAACATTTTGTATTCCCCTTTATTTTGTATATGGATAGTGGTAGTACTTTGTATCAAACGATGAGGGACATTATCTGTATCATTCAACTATATTGGTTACAACACAATTTTATTTTGTATATGCATAGTGGTAGTACTTTGTATCAAAGGATGAGGGACAATATCTGTATCATTCAAACACACTGTTAAAGCATTCCGATGATCTTTCGACCTGGATTTTTGGTTACATCTTATCCAGCTTAGCAATGTGAGCAAAATAAATTTGATATCCAACAAGCTAAAGGAAGCACTCATATTGATTTTAAGATTCTTGATCCATAAAAGATAAGTAGAGTAGAGGAGACATCATGTCATATTGTACCATGTCTCTTCATTGAATAAAGGGGTTGGTTCCCTTTATAAGGGAATCAGCTCATTTGGTCTCTGTGTTCACAGACGAAAGGGGCTGGTTCCCTTTAAAAGGGAACTGGCCCGTTTCGCCTCTGTGTTCATCAGATTACAGGGGCTGGTTCCCTTTAAAAGGGAACTTGCCCATTTGCTCTCTGTGTTCATCATTTTAAAAGGGGCTGGTTCCCTTTAAAAGGGAACTGGCCCGTTTCGCCTCTGTGTTCATCAGATTACAGGGGCTGGTTCCCTTAAAAGGGAATCGGCCCATTTGCTCTCAGTGTTCATCAATCGAAGGGGCTGGTTCCCTTTAAAAGGGACGGCCCCGTTGCCTCCGTGTTCATCGGACAAGGGGCTGGTTCCCTTTAAAAGGGAACGCCCATTTGCCTCTCTCTGTGTTCATCGGGACGTAAAGGGGCTGGTTCCCTTTAAAAGGGAACTGGCCCGTTTCCCTCTCGTGTTCATCAGATTACAGGGGCTGGTTCCCTTTAAAAGGGAACTGGCCCATTGCTCTCTGTGTTCATCAGACGGGGGCTGGTTCCCTTTAAAAGGGAACTGGCCCGTTTCGCCTCTGTGTTCATCAGATTACAGGGGCTGGTTCCCTTTAAAAGGGAACTGGCCCATTTGCTCTCTGTGTTCATCATTTTAAAAGGGGCTGGTTCCCTTTAAAAGGGAACTGGCCCGTTTCGCCTCTGTGTTCATCAGATTACAGGGGCTGGTTCCCTTTAAAAGGGAATTGGCCCATTTGCTCTCTGTGTTCATCATTTTAAAAGGGGCTGGTTCCCTTTAAAAGGGAACCGCCCGTTTCGCTCGTGTTCATCGGCATTGGGCTGGTTCCCTTTAAAAGGGAACTGCCCATTTCGCCTCTGTGTTCATCATTTTAAAGGGGCTGGTTCCCTTTAAAAGGAATCGGCCCGTTTCGCCTCTGTGTTCATCGAGATGAGGGGTTGGTTCCCTTTAAAGGGAATCGCCCATTTGCTCTCTGTGTTCATCAGACGAAAGGGGTTGGTTCCCTTTAAAAGGCACCAACCGTTTTTATAACTCTCAACACAGAAGTGGAAAATGAAGTGATTATGTTTGAAGTCTTTTTTCAACCCCAGGAGTTTTGATGGAAAGAGGGAGTATCTTATTGATTCCCTTTTCAACGGAAACAACCAGTTTAATTTAACGGATCACAGAGACGAAAGGGGTTAGTTCGTTTAAGAACGAAGCAATGTTAGTGTTAACAACACAAGTTTAAAAGAAATTCCATTTCCGAGTTCATGCGTATGAAGAAATAACACAATGCATTTAAGACGAGGAAAAAAATTCCATTTCCGCGTTCACGAGTGTATGACTATAAGCAAAACATACAATTCTTTGGAGAACAGAATTTTATTGCAAATAAAATTGAAAAAAATCAGCCAATCTGCTCTGAAATCAGACAAGGTAGTCAAAGTCTCATGTTAATGCACAGTTTCATCACTGCCAAGCATACGAATTACCAAACACCACTTCAACCTGTAACAAACCCCAACCTGCTTAAAATTACTTCATCCATTCCGTATGGGGAGATAAACTCAATCAACCTATCTCATTACATATAATCTTAGCTTAACAGGAATTTTGGGTGTGTATATGGATGTAATCCATGAATTCCACACATAGTATATTCAAATATCAAAATATAAGAAATATCACACATAGTATATTCAAATATCAAAATATAAGAAATATAAAGAAACAGGAACTGGGAACCTTACAACTTGTTATTAGTCTATTAAATAAGCATTGTTCAAAGGATTGAAACAAAGAATCCCATTCAGCAAAACATCCAAATTAAATTTAATCTGAATAGTCAACCTATTCAGATTGTGATGCAGATCCTTCAGCTTCAGCAGGAGGTGGTGAGGAGTCCGAAATATCTGGGATGCCCAGCTTATTGGCGACTTGATCCACGCGCCGAAGAATCTTCCGCAAATGTCTTGAGGTTCGTGATAATTTTTTCTCAACACCCTCAAATTCATCTCGACTCATGTATGGATCAACACCAGCATGTGCTCCTACACCTGGAGGCTGCACTCCTACATCCGCCATCTCAAGATGGAATTTTTTTCCATGGATTTTAACTTCATTGTTCTTCTTCTTATTCTTCCCACTTTCACAATCCTCCCCCTCAAGATCAATCCCATAGGTAGTAAAGATTTGGGTAAGGAGTCGACCATATGGGAGAGCACGATTGTGGGCATCTTTCGCATACTTCATCATTTTGAGAATAATGTACGGCATGTTGAGCTGCCTCCCTGAATGAATGCAATGGGTGACATAGGCTTCAAAAGAACTCAGCCGTTCACGGTGACCTCTTCGTGGGATAATGTTGTGTTGCACTATGTAAGCAATTGCATGAGGAATTGGTTTCAGGTCCTTCAACTTCACGCGGGTGTTACCCGTGTAGTGAACCATTATATCACTATAAGTCCGACCAACATCAATGAGGTGATCAAACTTCTTCCTAGGCTCCCAAAAATATAATTGTCCTTCACTTGAGACTCCTAGCCTTTCACCCAGCTCACGAATATTCAAGGCAATCTCCACCCCTTTAACATTGGACAGGGCATATAAGTTTCCCTCCTCCTCCTTGAATCTCAAATTGGAATAAAAAACTTTAACCAGCTGGTAATAACACTTAGGAGGTAACTTAAGTATGTTATCCCACCCAATCTGCTTAAACCTATTTGTTACACCTCCTCTCTGAAAGGAAGGGATGTCTACATCCCTTCCTTCTTCTATACTTTGCTTATTAATCAGACTAAATGACGCTTTTGCTTCGTCATCCACCAAATATGAAGCCTCGCCTTGCTGTTGCTTTTGCTTCCCTTTTTTAGCCCCTTTGGCCTTCTGTTGAGTGGTTGCCTTAGGAGCCATTTTCCGGTGAGACTTATGGTACTTTTGGCTGCATATATGCAACAAAACATATTAGCTAAACAACATATTATTAAGATGAAACTAAAGTATAACAAAACAAATACTAATTATACGAGATGAGAGTCATGAGACAACATTAAAGAGAGAACACAAACAATCTAAGCATGAAAAACATTCAGTCTAGACATTAGTTATTCAAAATTGGATGCCAACCATTGGCCTGGATTGAAACCTAGCCCCAACAAGTCATATTATAGACAAACATTTCCACGCCCATGTGCCAAGCATCCACCCACACTCAACACATCACAAACAGAGGGAAATAACCCTCTAATGTTAACACCAAAAATGCTTCAAATGTACAAACCCTACCAAGTTAAAATACAAACCATTAACAAAAAAACGGGTTTGATCACAAAATTATCAAAGTGAAGTACTTTAAGTTCTAAACATTAACGAATGAAGTGATAAAATATCCACAGATTGCATAACAACATCAGCATTTGAGTATCTTAGACTGAGGACCCACTTCTTCAAAGCATTCCACATGTTACTAAAGGTACATCACTATAATTTGTAGGTCATAAAACCTTTATTCGCACTTATAATAATCTTAACCTAGGCTAAAGTACATCCACAGCATCATCACCTATCAAAAGCAAATAATAAAGGAAGTCCAAATCACAAAAACAGTATTACAACAAACAACCAAATTATTAAATGCCACAATATCATCAACAATGCTCGTCACCACCATTTTTATTGCTCCCCTGCTGGGAAACCAACTTATGTTTGCCCAATAATGGATGTTATCATTGTTTCAAATATTCTGTTTTCAAAATTTATTCAATAACCTCGTCATTGTAAATGACTCCATTGAGAATTACGACACTCCACTAAATAGTTGTATATCCAAAATAATAAAATGCATTGGTTTGAACAGTGAATATGCTAAAGATAGGATCTTATACGAAGGTATGCATTAACAGAAATCAATTATACTATAGCCATCGACATGAAAGGACTTCATCCAAATAAAAATAATAAAATATGAGTGCATGGGTGATGACCAAGGTCCCTGGGAATGAAAACCACATATATCTCAATATTGTCCTACAGAAGTTGCATCATCAAAAGGTTCAGTCATTTCGCTGAAGGGCAAGATGGCAGGATGAACCGAAATTTCGAACCTTGTTAGTAGCACACATCAAAAGCCTACATCTTTTTTCCCCTCTCTCTCTTGACCTCTTTAATTATGAGGTATGTCCTTGCTAGATGAGCTAATCCCTAGAAGTTGAGACATTTACATGAAGACTTAAATAACTGTAAAATTTTTCCAATGTGCAGAAAGTGATGGAAAGATTTCCAAGTGCCTAATCACAATAAATAAGTCAAGGTTTTGCATCCAACAATCTCAACAGCTTCTTGCTTTGTGCAATACAACAGTTCAACTACACATTCAGTAGGCTGAGAGAAAAGCATTCCCTATAAAACAACACACACTCGTTTGGATTGTATTCGAAAAATGCCAAATACAACCAACAAACAACAAAAGAATGGATACAGCCCACAAAGGGGTTTCTTCTTTTTCTGATAGAGTAACAGACAAGGGCCAGAAAGCAAAGATGTCAACCTATACATGAATACATGAAATGCAGTTAAATAGACCCCATAAGGAGGCCATGAATTTACATAATACCAGAATGCGAAAAACAAAGACACTGCCCACTGCATACAATTGGATCCCACAAAAGTATGTATATCTGTCCACCCTTGCCCAGAAGTATGCTAACGATTTTGACAACCTCGGTTTCCATGAAAATGACATATTCCAGTGTTCACAATGATGCCTACCTCTTCTTATTAGGTAATTCAAGGGAGTAAATTTGGAACCGTAACGACTTTTAAAACAAAAACCAAACCAAATACAATTCAATATAGATTCAGTATCTAAGGCAAAAGCCAAACCGTAAAGTACTAAATTACTTATTCCCTAACCAAACCATGTATAGTGATTTTAAGTAGAACATACCAATATATATATATTATAAATATGGTCTATTAAACTGTATAAACTCCAAATAGAACAAGAAACTGTTTATGAATCCAACAGTGTGTATCAAACCAAACCTACTCAACACACTTTTTGTAAATGAATATGCGTGGGTTGGGAGGAGGAGCGGGGTTGTGGGTTAGGCTCAATGGGCATGGTTGGAAAGGATAAACGTCAGCGGAGGGAGGGGTTGGAGGACTGGGACAGGGGGAGACAAGGGGCGCCATTGACAGTAGGCAAGACGGAAGAAGCCCGAGAAGTTAGATAGGGTGTTTGAGAGAGAGAGAAAGGAGGGAGGGGGGAGCAACAATAATCTTGTCAGGAACCTTGTGCTGGACTGAGGATTGCAGGGGCGACAAGGCCAACATGATATTCTTCTTTGAGGTGGATGACAAGGGTACAAATGCCAATGGAGCATCTATAACTAGTGCTTCGGTCAAAGACACATCGATGTCTCACAAGGTAGAACTGAGTTCTTCAGAGGGAGAGCTGTAAATTGAAATTGCAATAGATCCTACGAGATAATTAAAAGCAATATGGTCTTCCTCAAGGAGAGTAAAGGCCGGTGACTCAGTGGTGTCACAACCTACAAAGAGATAAAAACACTTGTATCGGGGGAATCTGGCAGCAGGGGCGGTGCAATCTGGAATCTGATTGACCTCAGCACTTTGCAATAAACTGTTGCAGTCCAACATTCTGTACAGTACGGTAGAGGGTTGTTTTTAGGGATACGTAGGGAGTCAGCTGAAGAGATAAGGCCCTATGGAGCAATGTCAGGGGGTAGCAGCTAACCATAAGCAATGGTAGAGTGGCCATGCATTGTTTCTAGCCATGGACAATGACTCTGCTGGCATTCACGGTGTCAGTGGCTTCCCCTACTGGACTCTCCGATAGGGAAGGGGTGACAAATAGGCGGGAGATTCCGAGTGGGTCTACAGCAGTGAAGGGAGTGGTTCAGGGAGGTACAGGGGGGGATTAAAGGATTTTACGGGAGGAATGGTTTGTAGTGGCATCGGGGCCAAGGGACTAGGGAGGAACAGTTAATTGCCAGGCTTTACTAGAGCAAGCAAAAGCGGGGTGGATAAAAGACTTCATAGTAACGACAATGGGGAGGAAGGTTTTCAAAAAGGAATTCTTGGTTGAAGCTCCAACCTTCTTTTTCCTAAATAAGAATAGAGGGAGGCAAAAGTGAGGCGGCAAAGGCTTCCATACTAATTCTCACATACAACAACTTGGGTGGAGCTAATTGTGGCTTTGTGCGAGTGAAATAGAAAATTTTAGACTAATTCAACCACAAGTCGTAGTCATTTAGGAGGTCTAAAAACCACAAACAAATTATATTTGTGAACATTGTAATCGACTCAACAAAAGACACTGTCAACTGCTTAAACTTAGGTAAAAAAATGAAATCCACATAAAAGAAAACACAGCAGAAAATCATTAACATACGTATCTCGAATCACACTCGAGAAAAGTAGAAGAACCTCTACAACTTAACAAACTAACATAGACACAAAAGTAACCACTTCTATATTTTGAGAAACCACAGGAGCAACCGGAAGTGAACAATTTCAAATGAACAAAAAAAAATTAAGAAGAAGCAAAATTCGACTGTGAAACAAAGAAAGCAAAGGAAATAGAACTTGTTAGGGATAAATTCGCAATCAGAATCGGGACCAGAGCAAACCGCTAGAGCTGTTGCCTAGGCGGACGGCTGATTCTGAATGTTGGGGCTTTACATTTTGAAATTAAACACAACTTTGGTTTGTCTTCTCCGCCGCGTCAACCTGCTGCTCTATTCGAGCTTCTCCGCTCTTCCCAAGATATTGACAACGATCGAAGCCTCAAGGACTTGGAGAAGTTCGAGAAGCAAGCAGTTCGGGAACAATAAGAAGCGAGAGGAGAAGACGAACCGAATTCCTATTTCATTTCAAAATCAAGATATTGAGAGCAAAAAAATTCAGATAGGTGTCCAAGACTGGTGTTCACATTTTTTACCACCTTAGTAACTTAAAGAAAGCACTCATGCATCCTACTGACCAGTTCCTAACCCAGGATGATACAACTCTATTCCACTCAAACATTCTACCGACTTCAGAGCTCGATAAGTTTTCTATTCTTTGGTGGAAGGACACCAAATAATAGCATAGCAGGGAGCAATACAAAGGTGAAAACAAATCCTAAAGATTGCAAAGAGAAGTGAACCACATTCCTTCAACAACATGGTTAAACAAGACACCACATTAAAGAAGAAGAAGAAAAATATCACAAAAGTAAGAGATCTTGGAATACAATATATAACAACTACTACTTGACAAAACAGGTTTGATCACTATCAACTCATATTTAAACATCTGGAGAACGATGGCAATCTGAAGAGTGGTAGGAAAGGGCTCTCATTCAAAGACTGGCACCATAAAATTTTATTCATAGAAACAACCTAACCATGTGCATCAACCATACAAAATAGAATTGGCAGCAAATCTCTCAGGTATCTCAGTATAAGCCGATCAGGCTTCTTTCGGAAGGGACCACAATGATGCTCCATTTAAGATGATGCAGAAAATTATCACCGAAAAAGGTAATCTGTACTTTCGAACACTTTAAGTTGGCTAATCACATTCAACATGCAAAGCCATCATCGGCAGCATAAAACTTCATCAATAATACCAACTCAAACTATCAATTTTATTTTTTTTCTCATTAACACTACCAACTTAAATAGATAAACAATATGTAATCATTAAAGTAATGGTTAACTAAAGGAAGGCTGTCATTCCAACATCAATACCCATAAGCTCATTGAAACCCAAAATAGCATTAAACCGTAAAATAACAAACAAAATGGTCCAACACAATTTTGAGTGTGTGGAAGAGCATCATCTGATTAATTTTTTTAAATCTTACAAATGAATAAAACAAAAAATCAACAACAAACTAAGCCTTATCCCAACTAAATGGGGCCAGCTACATGGATCCTTTCAAAACCAAATAGGGAAAGCCTAGGTCCACATAAAGGGAAATAAAATGCAGGAGGAAGAAACATAGTCACAAATCCAGCCACAGGTCACCTACCTTGGGATCCCATGACTCCTCTCAAGTATCTTTTCAAATAAAGATTTCAGTCAACATATCTGAAATTTACATTGCATGAGTAGGTTATTTATAGCCTTCAAAAAGATTATGAGGTTCAAAGTTATATAAAAACCGATTACTCTTCACTTCAAGTTCAAAGTTCATAAAATGGATGTAGATACAGCTCTCCGAGGGATATGAGGTTAACCTTTGGCATTACATGCATTAGGGGTTGAAACCATGGCAAAGACACTTCAATTCTACTTTGACTTCGAAATTGCAAGTCTGGTACTCTCCTCAAAATGTAGCCAATCAATAGGATTCCATTCATTGGCTACATTCTTTGTGATACAAGATTTCGATGAAATTACAATTAACACGATACTCAAGAATAGAACAACGAACCTCGATAAAACTTCCGGGACATTTACAATAAAGTTGTAACAAGCTGCAATAGATGTTGTCTCTAAGGAACAGATCATATGCTAGTCATGCACAAGTGTTCTTGACATACTTTTAGAAATGAAATGTGCCACTAACCACACCTATCAAACAACTGACCCAGGGGTAAACTTGTTCAAGACAAGACTTACAATAAATAGATAAACAAATTGCACCAATTAAACCCACTTGAACAAGGAGACAAATGACAACCCGGATACACACAAGCCACCCTTCATTATACAAGGTCACCGTTCAAAATAGCAGCTCGAAAAATTTAAACTAACCATTCTCTCTACAGATTTACCAATTGAAATGAGAACCATTAAGACACACATACCCAAATGCATCAATTTTATGCAGTACGCAGAACAACAAAATTAAACCCCTCCACAACCCCACAAAAAGGTAAAACAACAAATACTAAAAGAAACTGACCAAGTTATTACAGAGCATTTTTCAGCTTTAATCAACGACAAAATCAGGGTTTCGACCACATCATCAAGAATTTCCTTGGTAAGGGTTTTAAGAGTTGGTTATTACCTTTTGAACGAAGAATCGCAGAGACGAGACGAGACGAGACAATAACGACGCCCCTTCGATTTCTCAAAATCGCAGCTGGAGCTTCTCCTCTTCTTCTTCGTTCTCAACTAACGACGCCCCTTCGATTTCTTCTCCACCTTGGTACGGTTGCTTCAGATTAGCCAAAAACGAAAACACAAAGGGGTCTTCTTCTTCTTCTCTCCTGCGATTTCTTCTCCAGCTTGGTAAGGTCTGCTTCAGATTAGCCAACAACGAAAACACAAATGAAAATGAAATGGGCGGGGTGGTTTAGAACAGGGGTTTGTTTCGTAAATTTCAAAAGAATTTGAACTGGTTGTATATACGGTTACTGTACAACCGTATATACGTATAGACTGGTAGTATGTAATACACCATTAATAAGATATACTATACCCAGTCGAACCGCCCAGATGGACCGGTTGGTTTGCATCAGACCGAACCGAACAGATCGAACTCTGTTCACACACTTAATGAAGTGGGTAATGGGTTTTTTTGATTTTTTAATGGGGAGGATGATCCGAGCCGTCCGATTAGATCGGACGGCTCGCTCCACCGTAGTGCGCATTTATTACGCACTAAAAAAAAAAAAAAAAATGAAAACACACCTTTTTTTTCCCCCCCGCGCGGGCCCCCCCCCCCCCACACTTACCCACCCCACACCCCCCCCACCCCACAAGATCTTTCTTCTACAAACATTTTCCCAAAAAAAAAAAGGCCTTTGACATATTTCCCCCCCAAGGTTAGGCTCTCAGCATGCAAGAAATACATGTAATATAGGACCCCTCTCCCATCTCATATAGGAGAATCACTATTTTTTATTTTTAGAACAAAAGATGTTTTATATATTGGGATGAGAGTATTACATTAAATACCATGCAGCAGAATACAACCTCTTCACTTCTCCTTCAACACTCTTCGCTACCAAGGCTGGTTAACCATCTTGGGATCAAATCGACTAAGGAAAGTCAGGTGTTTACTTGAGAAAGGTTTAGAAACACGGAGAGGAGGGAGAAGCTCTGCATCTCTTACCTTGGTTCTTCCGCCTTCTCCTTTCCTCCTGCATGGCGCAAGATCTTGATGCTCTATTGTAGATTTCTTCATCTCGATGCTTGTTTTAAGAGGCTCAGTTTTTTTCGGCTCGAGAACTCAGGTGCAGAGAACCTGAGCTATCGAGAGAGTTCTTCTGGGTTATGGTTTCTTGCAGGTAGCTATGTTAGAGAAGCTCCGTCCAATCTGCGGATTCAAGGATTCTCATCTTTCTCCTCTCCCCATTTGTTTCCTCTGCTGTTCTCTCTCCCTTCTCTATCAAGATCCCACAAACCCTTACCTACGAGATTCGCTAGCGAACTTGCATGCTCTACTGTGATTTTATTTCACAGTACCCAAGTTTCAGAGATTTACAACAGCTGGGTGGCAAAAAAAGATCAGCGAGGGCAACTAAAATGTATACTTGTACACAACCTCTATACATGGAAGCAAGGTGTCGCAAGCTTTAGTTTCAGTTTCTGCAAATCAACTGATGGAATACATATATCAGGTTTCATACTCTCTCAATTCTGGTTCCTTCGAAGTTTACTGTTGCATGCAATTCTAAATGTTGCTGGGTGGAGAGCACATGAAGCATTTTCTGAAACAGCAATTCAGATCTTTTCACATCAAGTACGTCTTTTCAGCCATGGATTTATATTCCAACAGCCTTTGGTCAAAGTGGATCTACACTAGTTTGGCGGCAAATCTGTGATGGAAGTAACAACGTTGCTCTGAGTCTTGAAGGATTGTCAACTGATAGAGATCGTTCTTCGAGTGCTTTATCCTTTAATTGGAAGACACCTTCTAGCAGGGTATTTCGTGGGAGATCTCTTGGTTTTCGGTGTGTATGGGTGGTGCATGTTCTTGCAAATGATAGGTGTTGTTCGATTCATGGAGTTCTTCTTTCATCTTTATATTCGACTCGGGTACAAGTTAAGTGGCTACAAAAGACTATGGGTACTGAAGTATGTGTGCTTTGTAGATCAGATCTACACGATAAACAACAGTCTCTCGCAAGGTTTGTGACTCTTTTACAGCTATGTACTCATCCCTTTGCTCTTCTTCCTCCTCTAATCCTCTCTCCTCTGATAGTCTGGCATCAGACTTTGCCAAACTTGAACAACCCGTGCCACTTTCGGTGATGTTCTCCCCCTCTAATGGTAATCTGGAAATCATCAAGGAACGGTTCATTTTCCCTTTGTTGGACTGGGTAGTTGATGGCCTAGCGATGACAATGCACATCTTGCTTCACTTCCTATCGAACACTGAACAATTTGAGGACGATGGCAAGCAGTTGATGGAGGGTATGTCTAATTTGAATTGCACAGAGGCAGTGATGGCCAGCCTTGAAGGGCCATCGGTGGATAAATGAAAGTTATATCTCTCAACTGTAGAGGATTGGGTCGATCCTCTATATAGAACAAGAGCTTAAAGTCTTAATATGCAAACATAGACCCAACTTTGTTTTTCTATCTGAAGTTAAGTCAGTTTCTGTTGATATTAGTAAGTTGTGTATGCACTGGGGCTTCAATAAGTATGTTTTGGTCCTGCCGGAGGGTAGAGCGGGGGGACTTGTTCTCTGTTGGAGTGACTATATGAAAGTTGATGTTATTTGGTTTTCGCAGTGGTGTGTACATTTTATGTGTGGTGATTCTACTAATCTATGGTATTTTACTTGTGTATTTGAGTTCGGTCCTCTCTACTCAAAAGTATCAGTGGCAAACCCTGGAAAATCTGGCTTCCTTTATTGATAAGCCATGGATAATCGGTGGAGATTGGAATTCATATCTGACTTTATCGGACAAGCAAGGAGGTAGATCCATCACAGCTGCGCTCCTTCATCCAATGCAACATTTTACCAATGCTTTCAATATGATTTGCATTCCAGCAGATGGGCACAAATTCACATGGACTAACAAATAAAAAGGTACAAACCATATCAAAGTCCTACTGGGTCACAAAATTTCCAGAAGCAAGAGTCAATCATCTGATCATTGCCCATTCATATCACAAAGCACTGCTTTTAAACATGGAGAATTCGATGGGTAAGCTTCTTAAACCTTTCAGATTCGAAAGCTTTTGGGTGCTTGAGAACTCCTATGCAAATCTACTCCATCAAACCTGGAATATTCATGTAAGGGAATCCCATTCATTCATTTTGTAAAAAAAGCTCAAATCCCTCTCTAGTACTCTACAGAGATGGAATAAAACAACAGTGAAGCACCATTCTAAAATTCCCTAGGCATATTCTTGGTGATCCAGACAGCATGTTAGCCTTGCACTGTGATGGCTCCCCTAACAAGTGACATGGCTTCCTTTGGTGGGTTGATCTGAAGAGCAGGAAGGATATCTGACTGTCTTATGCAGGTTTGAATGATGATCTGTCCATTCTTAATATGGAACTGCTTGTGATTTCGAAAGGAATCTGTATATGCATTGGTAAGAGCTTCTTAGACATTCCAATCAGATCAAATTCTCTCCTGCCTATAGCTTTCCTCAGTAGTAATTATTAATGTGCCTTGGAGTGCTCAGACCTAGAGGAGCATTGCACTTGCATTGGGTTATATAATGAGGAGTCTGATCATGTCCGGGGAGAGCAAAATCAATTAGCCGACTATATAGTGGGATTCGCTTCTTCTTCCTTGGATATCATTGTTGAGAATGCTCCAAAATAATAGGAGCTGAACAGGTCAAAGAAGACATTGGAAGAATTTTAGTTGAACCAGATTCAAAGAGACGTCGGTGAACTGTTGTTAAGAGTTTGAGTTTAGTCAGTTTCTTCTTGTCCTATTTTTTCTGATCAGTTTTTGCACGTTAGGAGTTGGGTTTTTTTATTATTATTATTATTTTTTTATCCTGAACTGTTATTTGCATGTTATGGTTGTTTCTTTCCATTGCTTTGCCTTCAAATGTATTTTGTAGAAATTTTATAGGATAACTCACCTCCAATAAAAGTCTGGCAAGTCAGTTCAGAAGTCCATTGAGTAATGCGTATTTTTCTTGAAGAGAAATGAATTTCTGTGCTATTTTTTCTGTTCTTGCCATCGTTATTTTTTTCATCAAAGTGGTATCTGAGACCCTAAGTGAAAAAAAGGAGAGAAGAGGTTGTGTAATCTTGGCAGCAAATGGTTCTTCATCATCACAGTTGCTGATTCCCTTTTTCTGCGAGGTAAGTACCAGTTATGGCGTGTGAAGATGAAAACTTTGTTCAAATCACAGGACCTTTGAGAGCTTGTAGAAGAAGGTATTGCTGATCCAGACGAAGCTGCAAAACTGAAAGAAAATAAAAAGAAACATGCAAAAGCTCTCCACCTACAGCAACAGCTGTTTATGAGGACATTTTTCCAACAATCATCACAGCAGCAACCTCCAAGGAAGCATGGCTGACTGCAAAAGGAATTCCAAGGCAATAGTAAGGTCATTACTGTTAGGTTGCAAACACTTTGGCTAGAGTTTGAAACTGCAACCATGAAGAGAAGTGAATCAGTGCAAGAATACCTCCTAAAGAAAAGTGAACTGTGAGCCAGATGCGAATCTATGTTGAAAAGTGTAGTGACTTCACTGGGTGATTACTAAAATATTAAGAAGTCTAACTCCATGTTTTGATCATGTTATTGCAGGCATAGAAGAATCAAAGGATTTAACCATATTATCCTTTGATGATTTGATGGGGGTCTTTGGAAGAAAAAGTATTTCATGTTAAAGGAGAAATCTTAGAAGAAGACGTGCAAAATCAGAACGAGCAAAGTGTTGGAAGAGGTCTTGTCAGATCTACAGTTCGAGGAAGAAGATGAGGAAGACGATGAGGCCAAGTAGTTCAATGCCATTATTGTAAACAATATGATCATGTCAAGGCCAATTGCTGGAAAAGGCTGAGTCAAGCAAGCTATGCAGAAGAAATTCAAGATAATGTAGATGAAGAAGAGTGTAGATTGTTTATGGCAGAAATAGTACCAGAAGTGAATAAAAAGAATGTTTGGTTCCTGGAGAGCAGAAGCTCAAATAACATGACTAGCAAGAAAGCCATGTTTAAAGAGCTGGATGAAAGCTATAAAATAAATGTTCAACTTGGAGATAACAAGAAACTTCAAGTTGTAGGAGAAGGCAAAATTGCACTAAACAACAATGATGGTAAAACTATATACCTTTGCAATGGATTTTTATGTTCCTAGCTTATCACAGGATTTGTTTAGTGTAGAACAATCAAATGGACAACCTTGTTATTTGACAATTCATCATGCTTGATCAAGTGGAAGATAACAGAAAAAGTTGTAGCTAGCAGAAGTGAGCATGACAAAAAACAAGTTATTTCCAATGGAAATAACAAATTTGGAGAAACATGCAATGATAATCAAAGGAGAAACAAAAACAAAGCTTTGGCACAAGAGGTATGGACATCTTAGTCTTGATAGACTAAGATTGTTGCAGCAGAAAAAAATTGTACAAGGCGTACCCAACCCTAGGATTCTAGGAGTATATGACGCCTTTGTGTTTGGAAAGCAAAGCAGGAGATCCTTTCCTAAGGAGAAAGCATGGAGCACAACAAATGCTTTGGAATTAATTCATGCAGATTTGTGTGGGCCAATGAAGACAAAGTTTTGGAGGCAGCAGGTACTTTATGTTAATAATTGATGATTTTAGTAGAATGTTGGGTGCATATTTTGTAGAGCAAAGAAGAGGTCTTTTCAAGGTATTAGTTGAAAAAGAAAGTGGGAAGTACATAAAGAAACTCAAAACAAATAGAGGGGGAGAATATCACTTCAAAATCTGATATTTTTGTACAGAGGCGTTTCCCTAAAACCACCACTGAAAACTCCTATATAGGCGCAATAAACCAAAAACCTCCACCAAACAACTCCTGTAGGAAATTCAACATGAATCTGTGATGGATTTCAGTAAACCATCTAAACCACCACTAATTGATGCCAATTGGAGGTGGTTCCCAATAAACTACCACCAATTAAAATCCAAGAGTGTCACCACTGATGCCTTTTCTTGTAGTGCTGATACCCACATTAAAATGCTTTTCAAGGATTGCAGACAAGTGAGGGTTTCTATCCTAAGAATGCGCAAACATTGTTGGATGAGACAGACCTTTAGGGGCCACATGTCCCACACTACCTAAATGCTAATCTTGGGAGTTAGATTGGCAAGAGCATGAACATCGTATGTACAGGATCAAGGACAATATTCTTACTTCTATTACACATAAGCTCTTAACCAACTCCACATTTTAATGTTGACAAACATCAATTCAAACCTGCCATCGACTACTTCCCGTATAAAAAATGGTAAACAGTTCTCATA
Organism: Hakea prostrata; assembly: GCF_041222555.1. NCBI lineage: Eukaryota > Viridiplantae > Streptophyta > Magnoliopsida > Proteales > Proteaceae > Hakea > Hakea prostrata. The sequence continues at coordinate 15,306,588 of NC_142605.1, forward strand.
CAGATTTCACAATATCATGTATACTTGGCTAGGGTAATGAATACTCTGTTCTTGACACACTCCTCCAGTTACTATGGTGCAGGCTTTGACAACCATGGGTCAAGGACAGATTTGAAGATGGAAAACCATGGTAAGTCTATAGGGAAATGGGTAATCTTAATATGAACAGTTGCTTGGAGAAATCTTACCCATTTTTATTTTCCCACAGGGATGGGGGTTGTTCAAAGGCACACGTCTAAGTAATTTGAAATTAGAGATGAATTGGTTAGACTTCATCTCCTGCCTCTTCTAAACAGAAGCATAAAACCAAGCATTTTATTTGCACAGTTGTATCTGCGGGTTGTAAGTATGTAGAACATAACATAACAGGATAATTATGTCCAAAGACAAGCAAATTCAATATACATGATTCTCATCTTTTGCTTTCTCCCATTAACAATCTTCAACAGAGAAAAGCTTTGGTGGTCCTCTTTAGACATTTCTGTCTTGAGACTCAAGTGCTCTACTTTTTCAAGATCAAACAAAATTATTTTTCACTCTTATGTTCAACAAACTCAACCAACTGAATGTTCCAGCAAGAGGAACTTAATGATAATAGGTTGAGAGGGATCTTTAACAGCTATAAATTGCAATAAAAGCTGGTTTCACAGAGAAACAGGGATAGCACAAGATGAGGAAAGATATGAATCTATAAGATGCAAAACTGATTTTAAATGTCTTATCATATTAGGAATTTTTTAAGCATATATGCACTTCAAAATTATCATACATCATACAGTAACTAAAAAAAACTACATTCAAGAGATCCAGATCCCATTTAATATAATTTGGAATCTTTTGGGCAGAGCTTCCTTAAAATCCTCTTGGCATCTACATTGTCAACTTCCACATTCAAAAACTTCACGTAACGAGAATTCACAATCTTTCTTCTTGCAGTGTTACGACTTGTCAATGAATTAATATAGAAAGGAAGAAATTGTTACCTGAGTTCATTTCCTCTGGGTCAAACAATTGCAGAATTTGCCCAATACTGATATCTTTCTGCAGATGTCTTTCCAGTTTCTTGGAACCAAACCATGTTGCAGAGCACTTCATCTGCCATTTCTCAAACATTAAAAATTTTCATATTGAGCAATCTCACGAGCTCTGGCATAAAACCCACACCACCCGTTGCCTTCTTAATCTCATCTGTTGTCCCACAAAGAATAGCCACATTCACTGCTAATTTCTGAAGTGCAGTGGTTCATGATGATGACCTCGGAGTTAAAGTTAGGCAGCCTTACTTCCCCCTTTTTTTGTACTGATGTGTCCCTTGATGTTGAAACCAGCATTGTCACCAGGGAGAACTTCCGGATGAGTGTCATTGTGTATCTTGACAAACTGACTTCAGCAGTAACAACCATACCAGGCTTGAGCATAACAGTCTCCCCATGGCAGTAACCTTGTACACATCCAGAATTGGAAGATGGAGGGGCTTGTGTAGGGGGGGCTTCTTGGGCTCCTAGATCAGTTGAGGTTTGCGGATCTCTCAATCATGTTATGAATCTCAAGGCTCAAAGCTAGAGATGCGAACAAAGGGGATTTTGAGAGGTTGACATTCTTCTAGTACAAAAACACGCACTTCACAATTTCATTGTATCTTGCAAGTCCTTCAATTGATAACAAGGGGGCTATCAGCCAGTGAAGTATCTGTGGTCAAGTTCTTGACGATGATGCCCGGGAGCATCAATCACAATGTGGTAGCATTTTGGAAGTCCCAAAACATTCATAGGGCAATGTCAATGGTGGTAGCCAAGTAATTTTAGCAGCAACAGCAGAGATGAGAAGTGCTCCTACCAACTCAAGGAAAGTTTGGCAGAGAAGCGGATTTACCAAAAATTTAAAAACCAATTCAAGGAAATTTAGAAAGATACAGTTTTGTTTTATGAAAAAAAATATGTAGTTTCAAACAATAAAGATGGAGAGATAAAGAAAGTATATTTCTGAATACTTATTTTCATGGAAGAAAGTCTAATGATATATGAGTCAAAGATTTCTTTTAAAAAATTACTAATTAAAAGAAGCTTGAGAAAAGGTTTGTATTTTCCTTCCTTTTGGTAGAGACAAAGGTTTGCTTTTTCTATATCGTAAAAGATATGAGTTGAAATGATATCAGATTAGAAGAAAATCTCGGATGACAAGGAATTTAAAAAATAATAATAATAATAATGACAATAAAGGAATTGAAAACAAGGGCACCAGGGACTTCAAGATTAGGGAAAAAAGGTGTGAAGTAGCACAAGAAAATTATGGTCTTTAAATAAGAAACTAGGATATATTAATTACAGCAAGAAAATAAAGATAAAACGGTTACACAAAATACACAAAATGAAGAGACAATAGATACACAAAATGTTTCTAATAAGAAACCACTAATCTAATAAGATAATATATGAATTACAGCAAGAAAATAAAGATAAAATGGTTACAATGGTGCCAAACACCCCCACAGCATATGCTGCCCCTCAGCCAATGGCTGCCCAAACACTCATATAAAACATTCCATAACCTTTCCTCACACCTTCCCCCCTTATTTATAACCCACCAACCAACAGTTGACCATGGCAATTCCTCTCTATCCTCCATGTGCTGCAATCCTACAGCTGATCCCCATCGTCTAAGTCAATCGCACACTCCAATGGGTTCATCACAGGCTCTTCTAGGTTGCTTACAGGAATCATACGTTGCAACTCAAGATCCCCCCCTTGATCAACTGGCCTTGAAATTCTCCTATCCCAGAAAATTTTACATATGATGAGTATGATGACCAGGAGAATAACTCCAACTGCTATGTGGGATGATGTCCCCATTGACCATGGCCTAGGGTCAACTGGATCAAAAGGAGTCACACCGGCTGCCAAAGGCTAAAAACACCCAACACCAAAGTTACAATTTTCCAACACCATACAGAAGTTATTGTCACTAGAAATATAGGCATTAAAGTAATTTCAATTTGAATAACAAACTTGTAACAGGAGAAAACAGAGATTGTTCATTATTCACCCATTTTTAATTTGGGGGGGGGGGGGGGAGTGAGATGATATCAATCGTCTTAAATTAAAAATTTCAGCAGCAAGAAAATGAAAAAAGATAAATAATTAAAAAAAAAAAGTAAATTTCTTGCTATGTGCTTGAATAGAGTGCATATCAGCTTGTAAAACAAATTCGTGAAGGTCAGCAAGTTGTTTTAACCAAAGTGGGATACCCCTTTCTTGTCATCCAGTGACAAATAAGCATCCCAATCAGGCAGAATTTAAAAATTGGGATTGTATGAAGAGCCCCTTTCGTGTAACCAATGTGACCTCTCCCCATGGAACACGTGCTTTGAAAACATTGCACACCTTGGAAGCCCATGATTCCATCTTTCCACCTCCTCATACCCATCCCTTTTCACGATATCATACTACTATATAAAAATACAGACACAATTCAGTTATGATATATTCTTTTCTTTTCGTGGACCATAATATCCTTCCCTTATTGCAAAATGCATTTCCCAAAAAATATCATACCCTTTTCATTCCACCACAAAAATTGACTCTTTACTTTATTACCAAAAACACATCAGGAGAGAATAGAAAAAGAAAAAGGGTTCAACCCTGCCTACTTTTCCTGAATACATCCCTACATGGTACTTCTCAAAAGTCAGAACCTTTTAAAAAAATATTATATTTGTTTAAATCATATTATCATACTACTCATACTACTAAATAAAAGGAGAACTTGAAACAGTTATGGTATGCATTTTTACGTTGACCAAAATACCCCCACCTAGAGCCAACAACCTTCCCCACAATGCCCAAAAGCTACCAGACCCCCTCACACCCACCTCATAGACACATCTTTATATGTTTTCTGTTTGATAGAAGCTTGAAAGACACATCCTCAGCATGTGTGAAGGGCCACAATTCCCTGAGAGGCACAACTATTCAAATTATTCCATTGAACTGATACATTTGTCCAAACAACTTTCAACAAGCATTTCATTCCTCTTGAAAAAAAATTTAAAAGTTGAACTGGCAGGCAAGACCTTGAAATCGCTCCTTGTTGGTATCCAAACTCTCATCCTATCGAGCTCTTTCTTCTTCTGGTAAGACCCATCTAACACACATCCGACTAAAACAACTAACAAACAAGCCGCCTCACACCTAGTGATCAGGTTGCTTTTACTGACCCTAATCTCTGATTTGAAGTCCATCTTTTGCCTTTTGGAATCAAATTTAGAGAAAAATGAGCTCCATTAATGTAGTGTTGGCGTGCACAGATGTACAATGAGGATTCAAAAGTGGTGATGACGACGACGGTGGAAGGGCGCCTAGGGCTGGTGAGGATGATAGTGAAGTTGGGTTCAAGTGTGGAAGAGACGACAAAGATGGTGAACATGGGTTCCAAATGCAGCTTCCACTTTCCAGTTGCATCAGTCCTACTTCAGCCTTGACAGTGACTCCCTCTTTACTCTTTCTTCTTCTTCTTCCATGATTAATTGATCGATCAAATGATTGACTTCCAGAATTCAGACAACTCTAATGTCTGCTCTGTTTTAGTTTCAAGTTAGAACTTAGGATGCCAATTAGCGAGAATTATATCTAAACCATTTGAATTTGAAATGGGCTTATGCCTACGGATTCATGAAAAACTATTTCAAATTTGATTTACAATCCACTTGGTTCTAAATGGACTAGGATGTCCTGTTTGAGCATCTAAGATTTGGGTATTTTTGGAGGAAGGAATCCAATCGGATTCCCACAATAATGGCAAATTAATTGATGGTTTCCATGTTTGATGTTGAACAGGTCTTATATGGCACTAACGATAGCGATTTAGAGGGTTCTACCTTCGAAAGGGCAGCTTCAATAGCCAATACAGTTTCAACTCTGATAGTGGTGTAGAGTGTTCAAGAACGGCTGTTTGTTCTTCTTCACCTTCTTCTTCTACCGCTGCTTTGGTGGTACAAGTCGTTTCAGATAGAGCTGAAGCTCCAATTATCGCTGCTTCTCCATCATTAACATGCTTTCCCCCAATTTCATTGCCCGAAAGACGCACAAGATAGTCAGAAGAATGTGTAAGCTCAGAAGTTAATGGGCTGTGTATATTGTTAATACGTAACCTACGACACTAAACCTGGTGATCACGTTGCTCTTACTGCCCCAGTTAATCATACCTGAAGATGCAGATCGCAAATTATGTGCGAATTGGGTTAAATTCATGGTTCGAAGTGTTGACGATATATCCCCATGTCAAAGTGGGGCGACATGACACCCCCCCCCGACACGAGGTCGACAATAAGTCGACGATATATCGCCAATGTCGCAGATATGTCACTTTCTCTCTCCTATTTCTTGCATTTTAACCTTATATTTTTTTGCTTTGATCTACCGCATTTACGAGTACATCTTGCTTCGTTATCGCCGACTAATACATTGTCTATGTCAGTCAAGCAAGATTTCATACAAATCCGCGAGTTTTCCAAACTTCCAGTTTTGCCTGCATACAGCCGTGCATGTGTCGATCAGGAACATTAGTTTAGGTGATGTTTTAGGTCAAAATAACGCTTCTAGTGTGTTTATTGGCCTCAAGTTAGGCTATTGTTGGTTGATCCTGTTTATTTGTGGGTTGGTTCAATTATAAGTTGTGGTTCCAGTTATTATTATTCAGTTGTTTAGTGAGGGTAAACATGTAACTTCTTATATTTCACATTATTATAAATAAGAAACTTAGGGGTCACATTGATCATCTAAGGATTCAATTATTTCCACATGGCATTAGAGCCAGGGTAAAATTAGAATCGAAAAAACCAAGGCAAGTTTCTTTTTTTTTTTTCTCTTCCTTCCTTCTCTTTCTTTCTTCCACCTCTTTCCTTCTCGATTTATTTTTTCTTCCGCTGGACTTTCTCTCTCTTTGTGTTTCTGCCATCGCCAGCATCTTCTCCTCTCCTTCTCATTTGTTTCTTCTTCCTTTGGGTTCTCAAACAAACAAACAAAAAAAAGACAAACTCTCTTCTTTTTTTCTTTCTTTCGCCTCTCTCCTTCTTAATTTCTTTTCATTCTTCTGCCTTTGCTCTCTCTCTTGCTGTGCTTCAACCATTGACAGCATCTTCCTCCTCTCCTTTCTCCTATTTCTTCTTCCTTTGGGGTTCTTTCTTGCTATCGACTCCTCCTCAATGTTGTTCTCTTCTCTACTGCAATGAAGAATTTTTTTTTTTTTTTTTTTTTTTGCAGTTTTACACCTACTGTAATGTTTCAGACTCTTCTAAAACAGTTTGAAGACTGAAGAACAACAGGTTTTATGCAGTATTGATTAGATAATTACTGCAACATTGAATCAGAAAATTGCAACTGCTCGGAGAAAATTACAGCATATTTGAACAGTTTTTTTTTTTTCATAAGGTTTGCTCAGAATTTTTAGTAGGTTTTATGTAGTAGTGATCAGAAAATTCCTGCAACATTGAATCAGAAGATTATCACTGCTCAGAGAAAATTACAGAAGATTTGATCAACCCTTTCAGCAAGTTTGATCAACATTGTTTTTTGCTGGTGTTTTTGGTGAGTAGACTAAAGATATGACTACACCGGATGTTTCTGCAGTTCCGACAAGTCATGAAAATTATCCCAACCTTCCATCACTCTCTGTTAAGTTTGAAGGAACTAATTACTTGATCTAGTCTCGTTCTGCATATTTGACAATTACTGGAGAGGTCTAGTCGGTCATATTATGGGTACTACAACAAAACCTTTGACTACTGGCATTCTTCAGGTAAGTGGATTTCACATGACTCTCTTATCATGTCGTTCCTCTTGAATTTCATGCATCCAAATCTAGCCAGGGGATATTTATTGTTGGATACAGCGGCCCAGATTTGGAAGGCCACTAAAGAGACTTATGGACAATTGGGGAATGACACGCAGATCTATGAACTACGAAAGAAACTTCATGAGACCACACAGAAAGAGTTGACAGTTGCCTAGTACTATGTTGAATTACGCTCTCTCTGGCAAGAGTTAAATCATTATGGTGACTACCAACCGACTAATCCTGATGGTGTGGTTGCCTATAGGAAATATGTTGACAAAATTCGGGAGTATGATTTTGTGGCTGGATTAAATGTGGAGTATGATCAGATCCGAGTGCAGGTTTTGAGTCTCTCTCCCTTTCCCACATTGGAACAATCCTATGCACTTGTTCAACATGAGGAAAGTCGTCGTTTTGCCTATGCTACATCATCTGATAGTGGAAAAATCTGCTCTTCAAAGTGTGAGTATGGTATCCCAAACAAAATCAGTCAAAGATATGGTTAAGTGTGAGCACTACCACAAGCCCTATCATACCAAAGCCACATGTTGAAAATTACATGAGAAACCTGCTGATTTTGAACAAAAAAGGGCTCAAAAGAAGGGTAAACCCTAGGCTCATCATTCAGAAATTGTTTCTACCGCACCTACTCCATATATCGGTTTTTCTCAGGAAGAGTTGTTTACTCTGAGGCTCATTCTACAGTCATCTACCACTGCCGCTGCCACTGCCTCTTCCAATGCCTCATCAATTGCCCATTCGAATTCCTACCTTACTACTTCAAGTATTGTATTTGAAGGCTTCCATGCTTCTTCTGTTTCTGCTCCATGGATTACTGATACTGGAGCGACAGATCATATGACAGATTCTACTTCTCTTTTCTTGAATTACTTACCTACCTCAAGGAAAGATAAGGTCCATATAGTTCATGGCTCTTACTCTTCCATTGCTGGAAAAGGAACCACAAAGTATTCACCGTCCCTTTCTTTGTCCTTAGTTTTACATGTTCCATCTTTTTCTGCTAACCTTCCTTCCATTAATAGTCTTGCCAATGACTTGAATTGTAAGGTCACATTTTTCCCCTCCTATTGTGACTTTCAGGATCTAGTAACGGGGAAGGAGATTGGACGTTGTAAACTAGACAACGAACTTTACTTGTTGGAATCAAATGGAGCATAGTCTTCTGCTATGCTCGCTACTCCTCATCAAATCAATCAGTCAGCTCTCCACCAATGGCATTTTAGGCTAGGCCATCCCCCTATAGGAACTCTAAGAAAAACTTTTTCCTGATTTAGTCCCATCTTGTCATAAGGAATTTTTTTTTTTAACCTTGTGTTTTTGCTAAACAGACTCGTTCAAGTTATTTGTCTTCTAATAATAATATAAGTTATGTTCCTTCTTATATTAATTCATATTGATGTGTGGGGGCCTTGTCGCCGCATATCTATTACTGGCCATCGTTTTTTTGTTACTTTTATTAATTGTCATTCTCGAACCACATGGATTTATCTTTTAAAAAAAAAATGAAGTTTTTCGATGTTTTCAAGATTTTCATAATATGATTAAAACTCAATTCAATGCCACTATGAAGGTCCTTCGCAGTGACAATGGAATCAAGTATAGTGAAAAAGAATTTCAGAGATACCTCTCTGATTCTAGCATAATACATCAGACTAGTTATGTTGATACTGTGGCCCAAAATGGAGTGGCCGAACGGAAGAACAAGCATCTTTTAGAAATTGCTCGTTCTCTTTTAATTGCCATGAATGTCCCCGACCAATATCGGAGTGACGCAATTCTTAGTGCATCATACCTCATAAATAGGATGCCTAGTAGAATCCTTGACTTAAAATGCCCCAGTGAGGTCCTTAAAGGGACATCTTCCTTTATAGTTCCTCCAAGGATATTTGGTTCTATGTGTTATGCCAGAACTTCAACCCACAAGAGTAAGTTGGAACCTCGTGGCCTCCGCTGCATTTTTATGGGGTATTCTACTACTCAAAAGGGTTACAAATGTTACCATCCTCCTTCGAGGAAGACAATAGTGTCTATGGATGTCATCTTTAATGAGTTTACTCCTTATTATACACCTCTCCAGGGGGAGACTCCAAGAGTAGAGGAGTTCTTTCCCACTTTGGATGTTCCTGTCACATATAGAGACCTACCAAACCCAATTCAGCCCTAGCTAGAGGTTCAAGAAGAGATTCCTGAACAGGGGGAGCATTCGGCCAGCATACATGTAGACATCTAGTCTTCCCTTTCCCCATCTGAACCTTGTGAGAATCCTATCCAGGGGGAGACCACTCCTATAAGGCACACTACTAAGGTCTTTCAAAGGCAAATTGACCAAAACAAGGATGTGCAAACCTATCAGAGGAAGAAAACCAGTTAGCAACAACAGGTAGAGAAGGTTGACATGTTACCACTCCAATCTCCTAATCCATATTCAAGTCCTGTAAGTATCCCTGAGGTGTCTTCTTCTGACCTTCCTATTTGTTGGAAAATGCCATGTCAGCATTTGCCACATCAGCCTCCAATCAATTTTGATGATGACAAACACTCTACTAATGACTCCATGTAGATATGTTTTGTCCAGCTCATCACTACAGTGAATCTAGATGCAAAATGACCGGATTAAAGAGTTACCGAAGAATAAAGCTCAAGGCCAACTCAAATCATCTTAGACAAAGAACCAAAGTCAAGATCAGTATCAAGACCGTTGCTCAAAGTTCAAGCCGAAGATAAAGTCAAAGATCAAGACTTAGGCTAAAATAGGGCTTAGGACACTCTCGCATACACATTCATGTAAATGCATCAATTATATGTAATTCATATTACTAGAGTGACCTAGGACATGTTAATGAAGTGTACAATGCTTAGGGTTGACCAAAAAGTCCAAAAACCCAAGCCATGTCCCAACCCCAAAATTGTTCAACAGAACAGAGCTCAGACGATTGACCATCTGGGCAGACGATCGACCGTCTAGTTTAGTACTTCTGCTTTTCAGAAGAACAGAAGGCCAGACGGAATTCCGTCTGGGCTAGTCCAGGCCAGACGGACGACCGTCTGGGCAGACGGCTGACCGTCTGGGCAGACGGCTGACCGTCTGGCCCTGACTTAAAGCATAACGGCTAGTTTTAAACGAATATTCTCAACAATTGTGTTTCAACGGATAGTTTTGAGACGGCTGACCGTCTGGGCAAACGGTTGATCGTCTAGAGAAAAATCTCGCCAAGATTTTATATCCGTTGGGGAAATGGGGAAGGCACTGAATTGAAGTCTATAAAAGCCCAACCACCCTGAGAATCATCCTTCTCCCCCCTCAAGCACATATTCACTCACAAGTGTAAAAGCAAAGTTTTGGTGTTATTGCTGTCCTCCCAACTCCGGTTAACTTTGAGGGATATTCCAAAGTTGAAGCTTTCACTGAAGCAAAGTCTGGGGTTATTGAAAACCGCTGAAGTATATTTGATTCTTGATTCATTTATTGCATCACTTGCATTCAAAGGTAAAGGGTTACTCTCCTTTGATAGGTAATATCTAATACTTTTCGTATTGTGAATTGGTTATTTTAATTCTAGTCTAAGTTGATTAGAATTCATTGTATTGGATACTCTTGTCCATAAACGAAGATTGTATTGGATACTCTTGTCCGTGAACGAAGATTGTAAAGGGTACTCTTGCCCCGAAACGAAGATTGTAAGGGTTTGATTCTCTACCCACTGTATTGAAAAAGATTCGTTAGTGGAAACACTCTCTTGAGGCTAAGAGAGGAGTGGACGTAGACTCGTAGAGTCGAACCACTATAAATTCTGTGTTTGTGATTACTGTTTTCATTAGATTTTATCTTGAACTGTCAATCCATTTTGAAATTGCAACTAAACCGGAAAATTGTTATAAACCACTAGGTACAACCTAATCACCCCCCCCCCTCTAGGTTGCACCAACACTATTGTTATTATAAAAGGAATCAGATCGTGTACTCAGCAACCTATAGCTAAATATGTTTCTTATGATTCTTTGTCTGACTCCTACCAAACCTTTATATCTTCTTTATCTATTGCATCTATTCCAAAGACTTAATAGGGAGCTTCTGCTAATAAAAATTATAAGGCAGCAATGGTAAAGGAAATGCAGGCTATGAAGAAGAATGGTACTTGGAAGTTGATTACTTTTCCTTCTGGGAAACAACCGGTAGGTTGTAAATGGGTGTTTATGGTTAAATAGAACATGGATGGTTCAATCAACCGATTGAAGGCTAGATTGGTTGCAAAGGGTTCACTTAGACTTATGGAATTGATTATCAAGAGACTTTTGCTCCTGTTGCAAAATTGAATACAGTCAGGGTCTTATTATTATCAGGATCTGTGAATCCAGATTGGGATTTACATCAATTAAATGTAAAGAAAGCATTTTTGCATAAAGAATTGAAAGAAGAGGTATACATGGAAATCCCACATGGATTCTCTGATAGCAAAACAAAAGGGAAGGTTTGTTGGTTGAAGTAGTCATTTTTGGGTTGAAGCGGTCATTTTTGGGTTGAAGCAATCTCCCTGGTGTTGGTTTAGACGACTCCAAAAAGCCGTAACATCGATAGGTTACAAGCAAAGTAATGTTGACCGTCTCTCTTTGTGAAAAGGTCAGGAACTCACATAACACTTCTTATAGTCTATGTAGATGACATTGTCATCACTAGGAATGATGGGGTAGAAATTCAAAAGATGAAGAGCTTCCTCGGCAATGAATTTGAGGTTAAAGATCTAAGGAAACTCAAGTATTTCCTGGGAATTGAGGTTGCCAAGTAAGAAAAAAGCATCTATTTGTCCCAACATAAGTATATCTTATGGGAATGTTGGGATGTAAAGCCATGGATACCCCAATTGAAGTAGGTATTAAGCTTAAAGAGAAAGAGGGAGAACTAGTAGATAAAGGGAGATATCAAAGGTTGGTTGGGAAACTGATTTATTTGTCTCACACCAGACCTGACATTGCTTTTTCAGTAAGCCTAGTGAGCCAGTTTATGCATGACCCATACTCGACTCATATGAGTGTTGTTACTAGAATACTTCAGCATTTGAAATCGACACCAGGAAAGGGAATACTTTTGTCACCCTCAGATAATTTGAAAGTGGAAGCTTATACAAATGCTGATTGGGCTAGTTCACCTGACAAAAAATCAATACCAGGATCCTATACATTTATTGGGGACAATCTAGTAGCCTGGAGAAGTAAGAAGCAAACTGTGGTCTTATTGTCTAGTACAATGGCTGGCCGAGTATAGATCCATGGTTCAAGGAGTATGTGAACTTTTATGGCTGAAGGGTCTATTAGAAGATATTGGGTTTCTTGTTACAATCCCATGATGTTATATTGTGACAACAAGGCAGCCGTCAGTATACCCAATAATCTAGTGCAACATGATTGTACAAAACATATTGAGATAGATAGATATTGTGTCAAAGGAAAGTTGGAACAAGGGCTGACATGCATGCCTTTTGTGAGATCTAAAGATCAAGTAGCTGACATCTTTACTAAAGGACTGAAGGAAGGAGACTACCCTATTTTGAGCAAGTTGGGCATGATTAATATCTATGCCTCAACTTGAGGGGGAGTGTTGGTTGGTTCGGTTTATTTGTGGGTTGGTTTAATTATAAGTTGTGGTTCAAGTTATTATTATTCAGTTGTTTAGTGAGGGTAAATACGTAACTTCATATATTTCACATTATTATAAATAAGAAACTTAGGGGTCACATTGATCATCTATGGATTCAATTATTCCACAGTTACACAACAAAATTCAAACTAAAATGACCCCAAATACCCCTCGAAACTGGGGGTTGATTTTTCATCAACACCACTCCAAATGTCGCCTAACATATTGCGATATGTCGCCGTGTCAGTGGTGAGTGGTGTCACCAGCCATTGACAAGGCGATATAGAACGATTTTTTGAACCTTGGTTAAATTTATGTGTTTGTATTATTGCCTAAGGATGAGAAGATATCACCATCGGAGGTTGACTCGGTGTTGTTGTCGCATCCAAGCGTGGCTTATGCAGTTGCTTTTGGAGTCCTTAATACAACTATAGGAAAATGGTAAGTTTTTGTCTTTTCCAATCCCAATAGTCATATCTTGACCCATAACTTTGACCCAATGCCATGCGATGACTAGAACAATTTCGGGTTATCTTACTTGGTGGAGATCCTTCTCACCCAACTTGTTCATTTAATTGATTGATCGTAATATAGTGAACCTTTGATAATGCACATCCCTTACATGTAAAGAAGAAACATCTAGAGAAGGGATAAAGCTTCAATGTTGCACAATTAATGCGCCGCACTGAGCTGCGTACGGTAATGATAGAATGAGTGGTTGAGGTCGAAATCTCGACCACTCATTTTGTATTTTTTTTTTTTTAAACATTTTCAACCATACCTAGCTATAACCAAAAAAAATGTATGCAAAATGAGTGGTCGAGATTTTGACCTTGACCACTCATTCGATTGTGGTCATATGCAGCTCAGTGTTGCGCATTTAATGCGCAACACTGAAGTTGAACCCCTAGAGAAGGGGTAATTGTTCAGGTTGTACAATTTTTCGCTTTTTTCCCCTAATTTTGACTAAACTCAGTTTTCTACGAGAAATTTTTTTTTTTTTTATTTCACTGTTTTTATGCAGCTGATACATGGCATCTCTTATTGATATCATTTTTCCATTATGTGTATGTAAGTTTGTTATATTTCATCCAGGGTGATATATTAACAAAGGTTAGTTTTTTGAGCATGGTTCTATATAAGAGTTTAAAGCATGCATCTAAAATAGGGAATCAAGTCAAATAGGTCAATTTTATCCTTATTAAATTAAATATAAAATTACCTTCCAATAGAATTCTTCCTGATAAAAAAAATCTGAGTAAAATCTTTAACAATTCATTAAGACCATGCTGTTTCTTGACAATAGGATGAACCTTTATTCTCTACTAAAAATTATGCTTTATCAACCTCCATCTTTATAATGCCTATTGGCTTTTGGAAATCACCTCCTAACTTTTCTCGGGTCATCTTGATCTCACTTGTGGTTTGTTGTTCATAGGAGGCCAAAGGAAAATGGATGAATGATGAAGGTGTGGAAGGATCGAGCCTCAAACCTAAGATCTCATTAGTCTTACTGTTTCTATGCTAGAGGTTGCCATCATAATGCCAAAAGCACATCTACAAATCCTCCCCAATTAGTTTGTTCCAAAATTGATCCATTTGGGTAAATGGGAAGTTGAAATTTACGATGCCCAAGAATGAATTAACCGGTTAACAACTTTGTTTTATGTTGGTTTGAAGGATATTTGGCAATACCATATACATCACTTACTAATAGCTTCTTCCTTTTTTTTCCTCCCCTTCTTTTGGTGAACCACTTAGTAATGGATAATGTATAATAGATGTGTTAGACACATTATTTTTCTATTCATCTCTTTTTAAGGCCTTATCTTTGGCTAGTTTAAAAGGCTTCACATATCATTATGAGTTAGACTACACTTACCTCCATTGTTAGAGGATTTTATTCAAAATGATGCAGCTGGAAAATTCTATATAAGAATGTAAAATTATGTAATTACTATTTTATCTAATAGAAGCTCCCTATTCCACCAATAAATAATTAAAAATTAAAAAAATTAAAGACTTCCTTTCCCCCCCTACTCTCATGGATCTTTATTCTCACTGCGATAAAGAGATCTTCTATTTACTATTTTCTATTTTCTAATATATTTTACAACTGGATTCTTTTATGTTTTATTTAATGAAAAATCCAGAAAAATAATCATACTATCTCAAGTTAAAATTTTATAAAAATAAGAAAACAAATCTAACAAGGTAACTTAATCAGTTAAATAATTTGTCGGGAAGAAGTATTAACATATCCACAGTCTGTTAGTTTCATATTCTGCTAAACGATTATCCCAAAAAAAAACTACAAATTTTAACCCAAAATAAAATAAAATAAGCAAAGCATACCTTCAAAGCCTCTATAATATTAATGTTTCCCTATCGTTCTTTCCAAAAATGCCCAACCACGCCCAAACCATATTGTTATCACTATTATATAATCATACAAACCCAAATTAATATTGAAAATATTTTTTCAACGGTCCAAAAATACCCCTCTTACAGAAACCTCCTTACCGGAAAATCATACCATACACTACATAAAAGCAAAACTTCGAATCAGTTATGGTATATTTTTCCATTGGACCAAAATACCCTTCCCTCAAATCAACATACCCCTCCCCCAATGAATGTATCATTTCAAAACTAAGCACCAACAAGCATAAGACACACCCTTTCAAATGAAACCAACCCATGCTCCACCCTCCCAAAACAAAACAAAGGACTACATCCCTCCAAAGGAATTTCTTTTTTTTTTCTTTCCTATTTTGGTAGATAAAGATTCAACACAAGTTGGCCCACGCAGGCAAGACCTCGAAAAACAGTTGTCATGATTCTATCTTACCCAGCCATCCAGAGCTCTTGCTCCATGATCTGTGCCAGAAAGTTGCCGGTAATGACTACTCTCTGCAACTGATCGGTGAAATCGATCTTTACAATTTCCCTTTTTCCTTTTGGTGAAGACCTTCACAAGCTTGTTCCATGGCTACTTCCAACTGAGTACCATTGCATGCAAGATTTGTTAACGGTCTTCCTAGAAAATAATGGTTTATTCTAAATCTCCTACATTTCTTTTTGCAAACAAAGTTATCTTTGGTGAGAAAGAAGGGTATTTCTTCATACTGGGATATGGAAAATACTCCAACTGTTATCGGCTTAACAGAGTTTTTCAAATTTTTTATTTGGGGGGAACAGAGTTGTAGGTTCTCATTATAGGAAAGCTACTGCAGTAGATAGTCACAACGAATTAAGAAAGCTCTGGTTTTTCATATTGTAGAAGTTCCTAAAGGCACCAAAACCAACTGGATTATCCATGAGTCTTGGCTCTCAGAACCAACAAGGAAGAAAGCCGGCACTCGAGTAATTTTTTTTTCCCCCTCATCTATAGATGCGCTTTTTCTGAATTTCTGTTTCTGGGTCTTGGGTTTCAATAATTCCCTTTTCCTGCCTTTCTAACTCGCTGTTGGATGATGTTATTCAACCTCTAACCAGAAATTGATGATAAATTCTTGGACAAGGATCAATCCTTTTAAGAATCTTCAAATGTAGGAAGAGAAACTCAAGATGAAAAACAAAACCAGAACCCCACCTGGAGCAATGGGAATTTCGAATGGAATAATAGAAGGGTTAAGAGTTCTTTCCTTCCAACGAATGAGTCGTCTAATAGAAATTCTACTTGCAGAGAGCATATTTATTAAGCCTTAAACAGGAAAGTGGAATCAGATCCAAGCACATGTAGATAATTCAAGCTTCTTTCATCCAAATTCGAACATGTTCGCCCATCCAATCATTGATCAACTTGACCTATGGATTCAAGGATTTTCGGCGGCCAAGGGTTCTAAAGATTATCTTCTAACGGCAACGCAATCAAGAACAACAAATTGCAGAAAATATTTGAAGTTCAAATCCAAGCTGTGTCAAAAAGAAACCTATGTGCATTGCAGGTGAAGTTTTTACTAGTATATATAAAATCGCAAAATCAACTCAAGAAACAAAAGGAGGATAGCAAAACATACCTCCATTGCTACCGTATCACCGCGAAAGCGAAGAAACCACAACTTCTAGAATTTGGATTAAAGTGGACACAAACCACCGTCGAAGTTGAATCTCGAATGCTTGGTACTGTAATTCCGCACCGAGAAAGAGAGATGGAGGAGTACAAATTAGGGATGGGGAACTGGCTGTGCATCTCGATGTAATTAGCTAATGGCTCTGAGCACTTGCTATTTCCGGCCGTGCTCAGGACTCGAAGGTACATTAATTCTATTTTGCTACTGCATTCATGGCGATTGTGGACCTGCATTTTCCACAATCGGAGAAGAAAGATACTAGCGACCTGCGTTTTCCACAATCGGAGAAGGAAATGGGTAGAATGGGGGAGTGACCAGATTCGTCAGCGGTTTTACGTTGCCATCAGTTCACTGGCATTGAAGCATTCATCTATTACTGAAAATTATTATCCATTTAAGGAGAACCAGCACTCTTCTGCCAGCAGCTTCACTCATTTCTGCAATGCCCAGGGGTCGGTCGGGTCGGGTCGGGTCAGATCGGATCGGATTTTGTTGGTTGAGTAACGATTCTCAGAACCCTGATCCTGATCCTAAATACACCAGTAAACCTAAACCATAAATCAATGCACGATTTCAACCATCAAGCCAAGGTTGCACGCTGGATACTTCTTTGACTGGATGAACCCCACCATTGTTTTTTTTTTTGCCATTGTCAAGGGGACTTCTCCATGTTTTCTTTTCATTTTTCTTTTTCCATTTTCTTGGCCATTATCAATTAGTCAATGTGACTAGGGCAAAAAGGAGGCAAGAATATAGGAAGATGTGATAGGGGCAGAGGTTCAAATCTATTACCTCCTTGGACTCTCTTCCCCCACAAACGAAGAGTGTCATGTTTCACATCATTTATGTCCATGTATTATGATGTATATGCGTCATTGAAATATTGAGAAATATAATACATTCAAATTCTTTCTTTTTTGGCAGTAAACATAGGAGGTTGGACACTTTTTACCAAACTACCCTCTCGGTGTTTGGTTGAATGAAATGAATCAAAGTTGAGTTTGCTTTTATAGAACATGTCAATATAGTATTTTAACTACTCGTTTTTCCCTGGTCATGGTTATCCTGATACGTCTTCTTCCTCTAGGCCAAGAGTTATCTAACTTATCAATCAAACTCCTTATAGTGTAAATATATCGAAGACACTCCCTAGCTGTTACGAAATTATTATAATTAAGTGTTGTTGGCCCAAAAGAAAAAAAAATAGTTGAGTGTTGAAATATGCAAGTTAAATAATTCAAAAAGACAAGCATAACCTTAAACAAAAAATCCTATGTTTACCTTGTTTCTTCGTCTCCCTCTCCTGTGCGACATCTTCCAAAGACACCCTTTGCCGTTGACAAATGATTATAGTTAAGTGATGAAATATGCAAGCATAGAAAAACAAATTATGAAATTTGGCAAATTTCAATCTTTTTGGCATTTGGCGAGTTTTTTTCTTAAACCAAAACAAAAAAAATCCAAGTATCATCGAGATATCACCAAAATCTCAGGATAAATTGCCAAACTGGCAAAATGTTGGCGAAAATACTAGCAAATCTCGCCAGAGATGGAGAAGAAGGCAGAGACAATACCATATCCAACAAACCCTAATCCCTGTGTCCCGAGTATTTAAAAATCTCCAACAAACCTTGCAGTAAGGACCACAAACTCAGACCGAGATCCCCTCTGTCATGTCCGAGATAAACCCACCTAAATCTCTGTTCTAAGTGTTATAGAGATCTCCGTCTGAAGGAGGAGTAGGCCTTGACTACCAAGTACACCATCAAGAAATCCCTGGCTGTTGCTACCTCATCCTCTTTTGACTACATAAACCTCCACCTCCATTGCCGCACCAATGGTGCTGCAAGCGATTCCACCACCCACGGTGTGACAATCCTTTCACTTGCTCGAGTTCTTCCAAACCTCACAAACCCCTCCATCCTACACCTGGCGATCACACCACCCTGCACCATGTCGAAACTGCTCTTAAATAACCCGCGAAATGTTAACAAAAATTCACCAGTTCGCCAGACTAATTTCGCCAAAATGTCGCACCTTGAATGCAAGTTAAATATTTCAAAAAGACAAGCATAACCTTGAACAGAAAATCTTATGTTTGACTTGTTTTTTGCCTCCCTCTCCCATGCAACATCTTCCTCTCCCAATCATAATTCCTCACAAAGTTTGGGAGATTTATATGGTTCATGGATCTCATTTTTAAACTTAGGATTTGGTGGTAAAATTCAAAATGGATGCATAAAAACTACCGAGACTATAATGGTGTTAGTAATAATAGGCTTAACTGATAAATTAGATAACTTAAGGGATTGCATTAATATTAAGAGGTAACTTAGGGGGTGAGACTGAGAATATCCCAAAACAGAGACATCCTACAAGTATGTAAAACTTGCAAACGTCTCATTTTCTGTTAGAACCATTAAGTCTAAATATGAAAAGAACTTTTATTCTTTTTATTTTCTTTATTTTACTTATTCATTTCTTCATTTTAGAGAATTGCTAATAGATAAGGTGAAGAATTCAAAAGAGACAAAGGAGAGGATATGAAAATATCTCACCACCTTTGTTTTTAGGGCTTGTAGAAACATAGATCTAGCAATTTAATTAGCAACTTCCAAAGCTTCAAACTGTTCCATACAACTTTAACCCCCCCCCCCCCCAGCCAAAAAACAGAAGAAGAGAAGAAATAGACATGTTCTATACAAATATCATTTCTACATAGAGAATCAGAGATTTAATAAGAAGAGAGCAACATAGCTTTTACGGCTTGCAAAAACCAAGATTTGGGATGGCAATCATTAGCTTCAGACTTTGAAATATTTTATTAAACCTATCAGCAAGGATGGAAGTGGATGCCTAAGGATTCCCTTAGTTGCAAGAACAAAATACAGCAAGGATGAAAGTGGCTTATTAATGCCTAAAGTACTCCTTAATTTCTAGGAGAAAATATAGTTATCCATGATTTTTCTTTTATGAAAGTTATTAATATAAATTCACGTAGGAATAAGGATAGCTTTAAAACTATAAAATTATCCAATCATGACTTAAGGGAAGATGCTAATGGAGTGTACTATTATTCAATTTTAAGTGACATTTTTCGGGTATCTATGTTATTTGACATACTTTTGGGTACCCTTGCTTTTTGCTATATATAGGTGTCTCTAAAATTTTATTTTCATTTTTTAAAGTCTTTTACATGCAACCCCACCCCCAGTTTACCACATAACTCGTGACCCCCTGAGTAGTCCAAAAATTTGTTTAACTCTATGACGCTGAATCTAGAAAAACTCAAAGCTAATACCAATCTAACTGGGTCGTGCATAACAAATTGTTTGCAAAATCCATAGTGACAAAATTTACGAAAGAAATAAAATAAACTTCCAGTTTCCAATAATGGGCGATGGCGTCATTCTTATGTAGCTTCCATTAATATTAAAAATCAGAGAAATAACACTTACATTAATACATTCTCATCGGAGATGGGAAGATTGCAGATGGTAGCAGAGGTTGCAAATGAAGGTCGGAGAGGGCAAGTAGATGGAAGGGTAAAACGGTCCAAAAAACATATTGATTACACAGTTACATACAAATATACAATGTAAATCAGTACTTATTTTTGGACAAATTTGTAATTTAAAATAACAGTGTCTAATGTTGTACCCACCGGAAAAAAAAATGATGTGTTTCATATCATGGGACATCGGGTATGTTTCAATGCACATTAAAAAGTTTAACCCAAAAAAAAAGGCACATTAAAGAGTTGTTGGGGTTTTTGGTTTTTGGTTTTTGGTAAAGAATTCTTAGCGTTCCAACTTGCAACAACCTCATGTAATTCGTCTTTTATCATTTAAAAAAATTTTAAAAACACTACTTAATTTCGTCTCAAGGCACCTTGATATTGCTGCGAAAGTGTTAATTTAAACCTTTCCAAAACCATAACTTAAATCACTAATCGTCAAAATTCTTGTTGCAATATAAAATATGCGACCTAAACTTCATCATTTCATTCATCTTTTAGAGATCTAATGGGGATATCTAGTGTACACCAATCTTTGCTTACACCACCGAATCGGTATGAACCGTTCAACTTGGGATAACCAATTTCAGTTCAGATAAAAAAACCAGCTTGTTACTTTTCGGTGTTCACTTTTTGGGGAGATGGCTACATATATGGAACTATCCTCATGAATCACCACGAGGACATTTCAGCACACCAACGTAAGTTTTCAATGAATTTCTCGGTTGTCACTTCTTGGCAAGAGTGACGAGTCGATGGGAGACCATTCTTATATGTCTGCACATGTGTTAGAGCATTAAATGCCCTATGACTATACATTAAATGCTCTATGCTTATCAAGGGATGCATCAACTCGCATATATCCTCTTGGATATTGCTTCCTTATAGCTTGTCTAGAGTTCATGAGCGAATATTGTTGTAAACGATTGAGGGATCTGCACGCACACCAGAACTGTTGTTGTAATCACGGTACTTCTTTAGAGCTGAAACGTACATGAGTACTTTCTTTAGGTATTTAGACACCCCGAATTGTGCATCGGGTTCTAAAAGTGTCTTCACCCCAAGATCGGTCGCCCAAACCTTTGGTTGCACCCCAGGGGGTTTACTCAAGGTATAATCGGGGTTGTGTTCACCTTTGGATCGGGAGAGAGAGAGAGAGGGGGAGGAGGGTTCGTGTCTCGAATGAGCACGAATGGAGTTTATATGGCCCCAAAGGCTGTGGGTGAAGGGTAGGCTGTGAGGGTCCTTTCGGCTCAACTCTCTTCGGGTCCTCCAGTGACCTCTCTCGGAGAGTGCCACTCAAATGGCATCTCCACGTATTCACCCGTGTGGGCTTTCCGGAATAGGGCCCATGACAAACTGGGCTTTCCGGGTCAAAGCCCAAGTCCCAAGTCCCAAGTCCCAAGTCATATAGATATATTAATATTAATATATATATCTATCTATATAATCATGGCAGGGTCACTATAGGGTTCAAGTAAATTAATAATACCTGGGCTCTTACTATATAAAAACCATATAATCAGATCCTCTCAACCCGATGTGGGAGTAAATAAAACCATGGATGAAAGACACAATTAAAATAAATAAAATATTTATATAAAGTTTTAAACATATTTACAACATATGTCACATCCGGAGCCCATGCTGGTCAAAATCACTTATAGATCTAGGAGAAGATATATTAAGCCTTTGGCTTCTCCCGCAAGATTGGTGCCATCCCTAATCCTAACCCTTGATTCAAATTGGAAGAATCCGATGGTCGAGGTTTGTCTTCTTCAAGATAGACATCCTATTTGCCTATAAGAGTAAGCTTTTACTTCTGGAAGAGGCAAGCCAAGTAAGCATGGCATTTACTCTAGCAACTACCCAAACTCTTGCAACTACCCAAGAGCACTGATACTCTTCGAGCATTTACCCCTCCCTACGAGGATTTGTATTATGTAGAATTTGACTTTACCATCGGAGGTGGCTTCTTGTCCCCAAAGGCGGCCCACTCTCACTGTTTTTCTTATCCACAGATCCCTAGTTCGAGACATCTTTGGACCAAACCAGAGTTAGAAGATTTTGGACTAACATTTTGGCGCAATCTGTGGGAAATGACATTGTTGTTTCTCCTTTGTGCTTTATACTATTGAGTAAAAATGGCAGGAGATAACTCAAATGACAATGGTTCTAAGTCTTGAGGAAGTCCACATGGGAAGAAGAAGATGAATTCTCGTAAAGATGGTCCATCGAAAGATACCTCCCACTTACCTCCACGTGAAATACAAGTCCTTGACTGGAGATACTTTAAATGTTGATCTTCCCTTGCAGGGAATGACCTCAACCCGTGTATGATTCAGCTCAAGCACAACATATGATAGATATGATGAACTCATTCCAAAGCATGGTGAACTAGTGGAGCCAACTCATGCCTCCAAAAGGCCTAACTCTCATTCTACCTAATTCAATGTACCCTACCTCATCGATCAGCAAGATGGGTCCCAGGGAGATGGAGTAGCTTTATGCTTCACTAAGGAACAAAGGAGATGATTGTAGAAGGGGCCTCATGCAGGAGCTCACAGCTCAGTTTTTTATAGACTTAGGGTTAAAAATGACAGACATTCATTTCCAAGAGCCATGGCTACAGGTCATCAGGCTCCCAAGGTCATGAAAGCTCCCAAAGAGCATTCCGCTAAATCAAATGCCTCCATGTCTGCAAAATGAGGACACAAAGCACCTCAAGTAGTAGGGGACAAAACTCTTTACCAACATATCAAAGATATGAATGATTGTCTATATCAGTTGGACAAAAAGGTCCTTTACAAGATTCAACTAGTTCTCAACCAAGACCCTTTTGTTCTTGAAATCATGGCTGCACCTTTACCTATGAGTTTTCATACTACTACCTCCACCGTGTGTGATGGAAAGACTAATCTGATGATGCTTATCAACCATTTTAATTCCATCATGACGATGTGTGGAGGAGGAGATGACATCAAGTGCAGATGCTTCCCAGCTTCCTTAACAGGCTAGCAATTGCTTGGTACTTTCGTTTGCTAGACATTCCATCCACAACTTCACGGAGTTGGGTTATGCATTTGCCGCTCGCATTAAGAGTGGAATAAAAAAGGATAAGACGAAGGACAACCTTTTGGCCTTAAAGTAGGGCCATTTAGAGTCAATCCAAGATTTCATAACTCACTTCAACAACATCTCATTCTTGATGAAGGATATTGATGATAAGGTGGCCTTTACTGCATTCAAATGAGCAGTCACCAATGAGAAATTGGTAACATTTATCGTGCAGAGGAAACCTAAGACCCTAGTTGAACATCTAGACCTGAGGTACGAAATGGCAACTATGGAGGAGGTCCTAGAGGCAAATCAAAGTGATTACAAGGATAGAGAAAAATCCTTTAAGCAAGGCAATCAAGAAGAAAGTTCCAGATAGAGACTAGCAATGAGAGAACAAAAAGGTAAGCCAGAATGGAGGAACCGGCAAGTTGATGATGAAGGCAAAGAAGCTTTCACTCCTTTGAATAAGTCACAATTTGCCATTTTGATGCATATCCTAGGCACCAATTTACAGAAGAGGCCAAGAAAGCTACATGCCAGACCAGAGAATAGGGCCGATATGTCAAAATATTGTCTTTATCATAAAGTCAAAAGGCATCACACCAATGACTGCTGAATGCTCATGGCAAAAATTGAAAAACTAATTGCTGGAGGTCACTTGAATCAATTCGTCAAGTTTGGCCATGGAGGAGAAAGATCACCAGTAAGGCAACGCAGTAGAACTCCTCCTAGAGAGAGGGATGAATCCTAAGGAAAAGCTCCGGCAACTTCTAGGGACGAAGAGCTTCCTAAGATTAACATGATTTTTGGGAGACCCACTCTTGAATCACTCCAGCAAGCTAAAAGAAGTACCTATGTAGTAGATGTCGTTGAACCCTCAAAAAATACTCAGTTCACTCACTGTGAACCTATTGTTTGTTCGTAGAAGGAGCTTGTGGATGTTCACACTCCTCATGATGATGCCATAGTCATCAAAGTCAGGCTAGCTAACCATATGGTCTATAGGGTGTTGGTGGATACAGGATTGTC
This sequence comes from Hakea prostrata, assembly GCF_041222555.1. Lineage (NCBI taxonomy): Eukaryota > Viridiplantae > Streptophyta > Magnoliopsida > Proteales > Proteaceae > Hakea > Hakea prostrata. The sequence goes on from NC_142605.1 coordinate 15,330,751, forward strand.
AGCGGACATCCTTTCCTTAGAGGCATTCTGACAATTTAGAATAGACCAAGAGGCTCTGACACCCAATGGAACCCTTCTTTATGGGTTTGCAGGAAGCTCCATTGCCTTAGAAGGAAATATTCAGCTCAATCTGATGGTGGGGACTTATCCTGACAAGTAACATTGCCAATGACGTTCATAGTTGTTCTGAACATCTCTGCTTACAACCATGAAGACTGACTTTGAGTTCACTAGGGGTCATAGTCTCCCCCAAACACATGATGATGAAGTTCCCTACCGAGAAAGATATAGGCGTCTATAAAACTGATCAAAGGCAATCTAGGAATTGCAATCTCAACTTCATTAAGAAACAACCTTATGCACCAACAAGTGGGGTATGGCGCTAAGGGTGGAAGTATGAGATGATAGAGATGAGAATCAAATGCAGGGGGGAACTTGTGGAAGAACTACAAAGAGTTCCTCTGAGCATTGATGACCCAAAGCATGGATCCATGATCAGTTATGAGCAAAGTGAAGAGTTCAAGCAAAAGCTTATGTCATTCCTCGTGCAAAATTCTAACATTTTTGCTTGGTCAGTTGAGGACATGCAAAGGATTGATCAAAATGCTGTTGAGCATAGCTTATAGATCATCAACGGCGTCAAGCTAGTTATCCAAAGAAGACAGAACTTCTCAATTGAGCAACATCAAGCTATCCATGAGAGGTTGACAAGCTGGAGAAATCTAGTTTTGTACCCATTGAATGTCCCATGTGGCTAGCAAACGTGGTGATGGTAAAAAAAAGCAAGTGGAAGGTGGAGGATGCACTAATTACACTGACCTCAACAAAGTGTGCCCCAAAGGTTGCTATCCACTTCCTAGGATCGCACAACTTATTGATCGATGCTATGTTGGGCATGAAATATTAAGTTTCATGGACGCATACTTGGGGTAGAACCAGATTTTGATGAAACTAGAAGGTGAAGTTCATACGGCCTTCATGACCAATAGGGAGAGCTACTACTATACAGTTATGCCATTTGGTCTAAAGAACGCTAGAGCTACATACCAAAGAGCAGTAAACAAAATCTTCTACAAGCAAATAGGACGTAACATGGAGGTTTACGTATGTTGGTAACATATAAAGCAAAGTGACCATATTAGTGACTTAGAGGAAGTTTTTGGGGTCCTTAGAGCACAAAGGATGTGTCTTAGCCTCTAAAAGTGTGCATTCGGCGTTTCTAAGTTCCTAGGTTTCATGGTCTCAGAAAGGGATATTGGGGCCAATCCAAAAAATTAAGGCCATCCTTAATGTGCAGCCACCAAAAACTGTCAAAGAAGTCCAGTGCATGACTAGAAGATTAGCAGCCCTCAATCACTTCATCTCACATTCTGGAGACAAATGCTTACCCTTCTTCACAACATTGAAATCTCCCAACACAATGAAGGGGGTAGTTTGGAGTGAGGATTGTTAGAAAGCTTTTGAAGACCTCAAAATTAAGCTAAGTACTTCACCACTACTTACTTGTCCAATCTTTGGGATGGAACTTTTCTTGTATCTGGCGACTTCGCCCAATGTTGTAAGTTCAATTTTAATTCAAGAAGAGAGGGCATCCAAAGGCCTATTTATTATGTGTCTCATGTCCTACTTGGAGCTGAGTCTAGATACCTAAAGATAGAAAAGCAAGCTCTAGCTTTAATGATGTCCATTAGAAAGCTCAAACCCTACTTTCAAGCCCACCCAATAACTGCCTTGACCAATGTACCTGTAAAAAAAGTCCTACACTGTCTTGACTTAGCAGGGAGAATGGTGTTTGGAAAGAGAGTTTAGTGAACATCAGGTAGATTTTATGCCAAGGACAGCTATCAAAGGCCAAGCCTGAATCCATGATATGATGTTGAGTTGACCTCACTAAATTCTGTTGAACTCATTCCTTTTTATATATCGTTTTCTATTAGATTATACTGTAGGTTATGAGGACTTCTTCCAAATGGAGGATTCGTTGCAAATATATCTTCTTGAAGGAGTGACCGAAGAAGAAGTGGACGCGCATGGAGCTTCATGTCAGTGTTAAAACTATTATTATGGAGTTGGTTTCCAATAGAGAATTAGTTTGGTTTACTTTCCACTGCGAATAAAACTATACTCTTTTCTTTTCAACTCTGATTTCATACCTTTTTGATTTGAAGTAATGGATGATTGTAACCATTATTTCGGTTTTGATAATTTTATATTTAAAACTTGATTTATTCTTGTCTGTTTGATTTTGCTATATCATATATTGTGTGGTATTATCACTAAACCTAAGTCTTGCGGTGTATCACCCCCACGGGTATTCGGGTATGACCGGATCCGGCTGGGTGGGGTGTGATAGATCGTGAGTTAGTTTTTAATTAAGATTTAACTTTTAATTCCTTAAAATTGGGGGTTTAATAGTAACCGTTAGATAATGATTAAGAATGACATCTATACTCGTCATTTTTATCTTAAACTTTTATTTTTAATTTTGGGAGGGGGGCAAATAGTGGTATTTCACATTTGAAGTGAGAGAAACAAGGGGAAAATGTAGGATAATCCAAATTTTAAAAAATACCGGGGGGGGGGGCAATGTGGCTCCACCACTGTTGGTGATCAAACCGGTTGAGGTTAGACTTGGGGGGCTTGACCCAAGGAAAGAACCTGAGCATGAGGACTTAACCGATGAGAAGTTTGTGCTCAAGACCGGGAGTTCAACCTTGAAACTCAAGAAGAAGACGAGACCAAACCAGGTGTCTCGAAACACTACCCTTTTCAACAAAGGAACCCGGGATGTGAAGGCCGATTGATGATATCTACATCGCAAAGAGAACTTAGAGCTGATAATACTGGCGCATGTCAAGGTTAAGCCTAGCCAAATGCAAGTCTTTTACTTAGTTATATCAACTTAGATCCAGATACTTCCATTCCTCCCCTCTCGGGATCCTTTCCTGTATCCTTCACCCTAGAGTCAATGTATCCTATGGCTACAACCAACTCAAACTACGGACTCATCAACCCTATTGGTCATCTACAAATAGTAAACAGGTAACTCTCACGTCCTCTCACGGGTTGGATCGATACCGGTCTTGAGCACCCATGAGCCCACGTCTACCACTGCAACCCTACCAATGAATAGCCCCTCAGAATGTGATCCATGTCCTCTCATGGGTTGGTTACCGGTCTTGAGTGCCCACAAATCCCCATTGCTACCACGGGTTGCTCGGTCTCAATACCCTTCTAATCGGGTCTGATATAATAGGGACATCCTAGCCAAACACTTCTAGACATGCCCTAGGTATGTCAACCAGTAATCAGGGAAAGTGCTAAGGGGCACCATAGGAATGTGTCCCATACCACCTCCACTGGTGTCCAAAGACAGAAACGCCGAAAGGGCATTCCCCATTCCCCAATCACAACCTAGGCAATCACATTCCAAAATCAGTCATTCACAAGCACAACTGATAATACAAACATAAGTAAATAATCATTCATTCATAACTGAAATAATAATTGTATCACAAGAACAAGTATTACTGTAGTTGAGAAACTACAGCAATAATATAATTATAAGAAAATTAATACAATAGTAATATGATCATGTAATCCAATTAGTTACAAGTAAACATGTATATTAGGTTATTAGGGATCAACCGTCCTTACCTTAAACAATCTTTGAAGAATTCAGGAGAAATAAGAGGAGAGGTCCAAGACTAGCAAATAAATCCTAAACAAGCACATAACAATCATTAGTAATAAGCCCTAAAAGATTAGAAGTCAAACGGATCAAATCTGACAAAGAACAAGCTGCAGTCAGCATTGGCAACTTGGTTTGTCAATTGGGTCAGTCGACCAAAGGAACAGTACAGGGTATAAAACCCTAAATTGATCATAACTTCTTCGTTTGAAGTCCGATTGCTTCGAAATTTGAAGGGGAGTTCCCTAGAAACATACTAAGACTATCTAAGAAGGTCTAAGCATCAACCATGGTCAAAAAGATAGAGTTCTAGTTGAACCATAAAATTAGGGTTTCATCATAGACAGTCCATGGATCTCATGGAAAGACTATAGAGAATAATGATTCACTCTAGGGAAAAAAGAATAGAAATTCACAATCAAAAAAGGTGTTAGGGAGGATCCAACAAATAGAACATAAATCATGGTTCCCAATTTGGATACCCTCTCATGAGGGTTACCCAAGAGCTTCCTCCCAAAATCAACCACTACAGATTCCCAAGGTAGAAAGGGAAAAGAGAACCACCCAACAATCATGGGGGATACAAGGAAAGGTTGTAACACTGGTGTGAGACCTTTCCCACAATCACCAAGATAGGTAGAAAAATAATGAGGGAGTAATCAAGATCTCAAGTAAGATCAATTTCAAGAACATCACCATATGGCTTCAAGAACATAGAGTGAATTGGGGGATTCACTCTAGGGCTAATAGAATCAGAGAAGAGGCCATTACAGTAGTGTAATACCTTTCGCATAGTCAAGAGATCAGAAGAATAGAAGAGAGAATAGATCAAAGAAGAAACAAATCGATTACTAACCTTTTTAGAAGAAAATTCGATGAAGAAATTCTAACGGATGCTTGGGGATCTTCCTTGGCTTCGAAAAAGAGGTTCTAGGGTTCTTCCCACGTTCTCTAGAGGTTTAGAATTGATAATGAGTGAAAAACATGGAGTTCTCCTATAAATAGAACAAAAACCCTTATAAAATCAGAGTTTTTACACTTTTGACCTTACTGTCATTGCTGGTCGATTGGTTGGTCGACTGGCCACTCAACTAATGCTGTCAACAAGTCCAATTTAGGGAAATCAAGGTCCAAACCTCAATATCTTTGGATGGGCTTCTCACAACTCATCAAACAACTTACATAGCATGGAGGGATGCCTTCAAAACATATCCAAATAGGCTTTAGGTCCAACAACCAAGCTCTCCTTCATCAATGTGCAGTTTCTTCTCCATCAGACAAAGTTTCCAAGTATGGAACACCATCATCAATTTCCATTGGTTTTGGGTCAAACACCATGTCTTCCATTGAGATGCCCTATAGTTGCCTTCTACCTTCACTTCGGGTCTTCGGACCTACAAACAACAGGGTTTTCGGGTTAGGGTTAGGGCTGGATTTCACATGAGTTGTGAAATCCCCTGCATTTTTTACCCTTTAACCCATGGTTTCAGGACCGCGAACCTAGAACTTGAGTAGGCAACAACTATGGGCCATTCGAGTCGAGCTTGAAGGTTTGAAAATGGACCCCATGGTAGTGGATGACCCTATTGATGACTCAGTTACTCTCTTAGAATTTAAGAGGAGAGAGAAAGTCAATCATGAAGGTGTTAAGAAGAGATTTTGGCACGTCCGAAAACCGATGAAGGAATACCCAAATGCCGAGGTAAATGTACCCAATAGTAGGTCCTAGAAATACCTTTAAACAAGTCGGAGATCTCAGGATTTGGACCCCCATTGAGAGGCAACCAAGGGTCGACTAGGGAAGGTTGATCGGGTTGGGTTGACCGCCCCTTGGCCAGTTTGGGGCAAATTTGGAAAAATGGGTTTTAAAACCCTATTTTATGCCTCCACTCATCGTAAACGTATTTCTTATTGCTAAAGTGGGGCTAAGGGCTTCGGAGAAGAGAAATCCAAGGAGATTGTGGATTCTTTCCTTGAGGCATTGTATCAAAGCTCAATTCGTTGCGGTAACACTAAAAAAGGTTAGTGTTCTTGAAAACTCTTTTCTTTAACCTAGTTTTATGGTTTTTATCATCATTGAATACTAGGTTTTGGTGGTTGGGGTTATTAGATTGTAATGAATGCTACCCATTATTTATCTTTGTGTCTCCCAATGTTCTTTAGAGTTGGTTATGTGAATCGTTGCATCCAAAACCGATTCGATCCTCTCAAAGGCGCCCACAAGCAAACATGAGAGCCAATTTTGGGGCTTTTTGTTTGAGGCCTAATTGGGATGATTGGTTGGCACTTTGGGGACCCTAGTACTGTTAATTTAAAGACCCCCAAAATCCTGCTTCTATCTGATTTCAATTGAAGCCGAAATCTGAATGTTCAAAACTAGTTGGTGGCAGGTTGACCAGCTGTTCAACTGGCTCTATAAGCCTATGCAATCGGCTATTCAACCAACCAGTTTTGGGATGTGTGTTTTGGCCCTCTTTTGAAGCCTAATTGATTCCCAATTGTTACTCACTCATTTTCTTATGTAACTATGGTTATTTTAGGTCTAATCACACACTCTTGGGTGAACTTTGTGGGACTTTAGAGAGCTTTACTAACTTGAAAAGGTGAGGAATATACTTAACCATATCTTGAATGAATGATGAGTTATTTAAATCTTCAATAAATTGATATCTTGCAATATTTGATCTTTTGCATTCTATTATAAATTATGTGTGACTTTGCGCGAACGAAAGGTAATGTCAATTATATTTGCTTCTACTTTTAAATTTCATGAATCATTATATGAGAATGATGTGAATGTGTGGATTTGATTGTGGGGCTTTACTCTCTTATATTTATATGCCAACTAGGTTGTGGGTTTGACCATTACCCTAATGGCCCTTTATGTATATGCACTTAGACCTAAGTACATGGATACTAGATGTCTAGATGTGTTGGTTAGGTAACCCCATGAGTACTACTACCCTTCCGGTAGGGGTATTGAAGACGACTAACCCTTAATGTAAGTGGCTAGGTCCTGTGAGCATCAAGCAGGCCCATTGCCATCATGAGATGGTAGGGTTGCATATGTATAGAGTTTGGGCTCGTGTCACTTTCAATGTGATGTGTGATTTCCACGAGGAAGCCACGTCAGGGTCCGCCTATATATATGTGGATGACCATAGGGTTGAGAAATGGAATCCAACAGATGTCTCCCATTGATGATCTCATTTCTAGGTGGTCAAGGATATCGGACCAACAGATGCCTCCCAATGAGGAATGATATCAAGATCATATGTAGTACGAGATTTGTATGACCATGCATTGGGCCTAGAGTTGTCCTTGACACACACCGGTTCTCATGCCAAATGGTGATGTGAGAGAGTGTTGACTTACTCCCCAACCACGGTTTGATGTGACTTGACCCAATAACCACGGAGAATCCAATAGACGTCTCTGGTTGAGGGAGAGGGACTGAGACTGCTCAAAGGAGGCTGGTATATGACTTAATGCGTGTCTACCATAGAGACCTCATGCTAGAGTTAGAAGCATGATTTCATATTCATTCCTTATTAATGTTATCATTATTAGTCTTATATGTTTGATGTGGAAATTTGTGGATGAATGCTTGATATGTAATTGAGTTGACCTCATTGAGTTCTGTTGAACTCATTCCTTTTATATGTGATGCATCCAAAATCTGCTCAACCCTTGGATCTCCACGTGATGTCCTGCAAAACGAAAGCGTCGATGTGGCCCGACCGCTGGGGTCGGAGTCCACCTCCGAAGGCTAGTCGGATGAACTTAATCCAAACGGCTCCGAGCGAGCAGGAATGAGAATTGGGAAAGGTGATCTAGATGCGGTAGTTTGGTCTATCATATGTTCGACCGGTCTCGATAGTATTCTTTCGTCGTTGTCCGTCCCTCCCTTGTTGGTGTGGGTTTTTGGTGTACCTTCGAATCTCCTTCGTCGGTGCCTTGGCCTTCTTCGGGTGTCGTTGGATCTTTGTGTCCGTTGGCGTAGACTTCTACTGTTTGGGCTAGTGGGCTCGGATACCTTTGGTTATGCGTGGTTATCCCTTTGATAATGATTATCCCGCGTCGGTTTGGTCCTGGGCCTTGGGGTCCTCTGTGTTGGCGCTTGCGCCGATGCTTTCTTCTTCAGCCATCTTCCGGATCCGGTTCGGGCGTTCGGTCTCCGTTTCTCCGTCTCGGGGTGGGTGGGGGGGTTGCCCGGTCTGATCATAAACTCTCCATATCATATGTATGCTTTTTTAGATCTTACTGCAGGTTATGAGGACTCCATTCAAATGGAGGATCCATCGTTGCAGAGGATCTTGAGGAAGCAACTTGCGAGGAGGTGGACTAGCATGGAGCTTCGTGCCTATGCCCGGATTGCTCCTATAAAGTAATAGTGGAGAGCCGGCGATATCTTGGGAGTCGATAGTGTCCCTCATTGTGTTATGTTACATGTTCACTCTTGCATCCTTAGAGAGGGGCGATGTTGCCTTCTATCAAAACAACTAGATTATTTCCGCTGCAAGCATTTCATTCCTCTAAACTCTGATGCTCAATTTTGATTAACTTAAGATTTTGTTTTTAACTTTAGTTAATGGATAACTATAACCTCATTTGATGAATTAGGTTTTATAACTTTAATATTGAACTTGATTTATTTTTATCCTTGATTATGCTATGTCATATGATTGTACGGATTTGTCACTGAACCTAGGTCTTGTAGTGTATCACCCCCACGGGTATTCGGGTATGACCGAATCTAGCTGGGTGGGGTATGACATGAGTAGTGGGTTCTGTATGGGGGCAATGCAGAGAACCTCCGGAGAGTGGTAGTGAAGATCCTCTCCCAGACTTGCTCTGCCTCTGGGTGCGAGAGGAACTGGAGTACATTTAGCATGATTCACTCCAAGCAGAGGAAGAGGTTGGGAAGTTAGCATCTGAATGACCTTGTGTATTGCCACTAAAATATGAGGTTGAAGATAGAGCATGCTAGGATACATGCTAACTGTGGTTCACAGGAGAGGGACATCCAGCTTGATGATAGCTTCAAGGTCATTGCAAATGAGCACCATCCCCTCACTGACTGGCTGTTGGATAAGGATGAGCCGATGTTAGACCAGCCTGGAGGTAGGCCAAACCCATATATTGCTTAAGCTGCAGGAGTTGATGTACATGAGTACATGACATCTCGAGAGGGGCAACCACATGCATAGGCAGTTGCTGCCACTGCAGATGAGGATGGGATGGTGGAGCCTACATGAGCAAGGACGATCCAGATGACACCCTTGCTCCCAATCCCAATCAAAACTCGGAGGGATGATGATGATGACGACAATGGTCCTGGTGGTGGTGGAGGAGTACAGGAGCGATTACATGTTCCATTATCAGAGACACAACATCCCCTGGAGAGATACACTGGAGAGATACACTGGAGAGACTCAGTACACGCATGCCACCCAGTATGACAATCATGGTAGTGAGCTTCATTGTGGTCATAGTACAAGATGTATTAGGCCAAAGAGGGGCATGGGGAGCAGCAACACATGCATGGCCATGGTTATAGTGACAATACTCGATCATATGGCTCATATGATAAGCTTTCGAGAGTGAGTCCATGAGCTTTGAGGAGTCCATGGGCTCCACATCTTCTTATGGCTATGGGGATTATGGTTATGGTGTCCTCCTGCTCATGGCCACGATGGCACATACCCATCTTCCAGGAGTTCGCACTACTGTGGTATGATGATGGATCATCTATGAGCTTGGATGACTCTAGAGGTGCCACATGGACCACATCTACTTATGGGGGTTATGATGGTTGGGGTCATCATCATCAAAGTGTCCTGATTATCCCTCCCAGTGGCTCGGGGACAATTGGTATGTTGGAGGCAGTATACTAATATGGTATCCGACCAAACCTACCATCATATGAACCAACACCAGCACCACCACACCCACCAGGCTCTCTTGACTCTCTTCCATATCTCTATTCTCATTACCCTCCTAATGAGTGTAGTTTTGCATCAATAGATGACTTGAGTTACAGAGGTCTAGTTTCTTTGTACCTCAATAACCATTAGCATGAAATGTCATGGAGTGACTAAAAAATGATGGAGGAGAAGCTCATAATTGTAGCCTTTGGGCCTTCTAGCATGAGACGTGAGTCACAAGACTCACAACAGATGGACCCACCGAAGCATAGTACTTGGTATTGACATGATATAGGTGGTGCCATCATAGGTATATACTTAATTGTATTTGCAAACTAGTATTGTATAATGATGTTTATTGTCCTTGTGCATATTTCTTTTGGTTTAATTGTTTAAAATAATGTTCTAGAATTCTAGTTTTGCCCGTATATAGTTGGGTATGTGCCAATCAAGAACACCAATTTAGGTGAGGTTTTAGGCAAAACCAGCAATTCTAGTGTGTTTATTGGCATCAAATTATAGACACCAAATTTGGGCCCAAAATGACCTAAAATACTCTCCGAAATGGGAGGGGGTCGAAATCTAGCTGATTTGACCAAAATTTTGGCGAAATTCATTGGTTCGCCTTTGCCAGCGAATTTTGCCAAAATTTTGCACCTTAATTAAAAATGGCTTGGACCACATCTCCTGGGCCAAATAAAAATCATCAAAAAAAAGAGAGTAGAGAATTTCATTGCCATTCGTCAATTCAATGCCAATTGGAGATTGAGAATTAGAGAAGTAATTTATGCATTCTCAAGAGAGATGGGAAGATGGCTAATGGCAAAAGAGGTTGAAAAGAGTAGGAGGTCAAAGTTCAAATCCCCTCGCGCCCAATGGGCCGGGCGAAGCCCCGACTCTTACTTACATTATATCTAATAGATACCCCTTTAAGAATATAGTCAAGGTGCGCATAAGCTAGCCGGGCGAACCTCAATTCCAAAAAAAGAATAGTAATCAAAGAGGGCCAGGGGATGGCAAAACGCTCCAACTTTCTATCATCATCTAACCTCAACCCTTAGATCTAACCTATGGACAAATGTTGCTCATCAATTCCTTGCTAGAAATGGACTTGATAAAATTATGTCATAATTAAGGGAAGAAAGGTAAAATATTACCAACAAAGAAAAAGATTGGAGAAAGGAGACCGACATAATTGAGGGAAGAAGGGTGAAAATATTACTAATATTTTACAAGCGGAGATGCATGCTATTCAATTTAAAGAGGGACTGAGCCTTTGGATGCAATAGAGTTCTGATTCAATCTGATTCAATCTGACACCAAGGTTGCCATTGGAGCTATCTTGGGTTCTTTTCGGGTTTCTTAGAAGATCCTTAACATCAGGTGTAGAACCATGATTCAACATTGGGGGGGGGGGGTAAGAATAAAAGTCCAGATAACCTTCTCATTGGGGAACCACTAATGCTTTTTCACAATGTGGGCCCCCTTATAAGACCCATTGGGGGTTCCACTTTTGAAGTATTTTATTATATTAAGGAATTAGTCAACAAATATTTGAAAAAAAAAAGGTAAATTATTGATAATGATATTTTTTTGGGACAAAATATAGGTAAATTAAAGCAATAATACAAATATATACACATGATTTCAACACTAAAACGTTAGATATAAATCAAAATTTTCTTAGGTAGAAAAAGATGCAAATCAATTTTTTTTAGGTAGGAGATGCAAACCAATGGTAGTTAGCTACCTTAGTAACTATAGACATTTTGTTCATAATATAATATCAAATAACAAAAATTGCAGATGAAATAAAAAAATAGAGAATATAAAATCAAATAAAAAGAAAAGAGAATAAATAGGAAAAAAAATAGGACAGATGAGAGAGGAGATAGCAGAAAATAAATAAGGATTGAGGAGTTAGTTTCTAGTTTTTAATTAAAAATGACATTTTGAATAAATACCTAATAAGATTTTTTTTTCAAAAATTTCCTTTAACCCACGCTTATAGAAAGAAAAGAGAATAAATAGGAAAAAAATATGAGAGAGAAGAGAGGGGAGAATAAATAAGGATTGAGGAGTTAGTTTTTAATTAAGAATAACATTTATACCCATTATTTTACCTTTAAAAATAGGACAAATAGTGATATTTCACCTGTAGGAGAAAAAACTGAAAAAATTAAGAGAATTAATATAAAAATAGAAAAAATCAAGGGAATAATATACTAAAAGGTTTTATCGAATGTAATTTGTAATTTATTTTTGTATACTACTTTTGACAAGTTTCCCTTTTCTCCCAAAAATTAAAAAAATTAAAAAAGAAAAAAGAAAAAAGAAAAAGAAAAAGAAAAAGAAAGAGATTAAAGATAAAGGAGAAAGGGTAAGCTGACCTCATGAGAAAGGGAGGACGTTGTTGACTTGTTGGAGATGGAATTTGGAAAAAAATCTTCCAGCCTGTATCTAACACGCGGAGGAACTCAGGGAACCTGTAGCCGTTAGATGCTGTGGATAAAGGGCTGGGGTTATGGTTTTATATGGCAAGTCACCATAAAATTATCTACCATAAAAAAGTAATAAATACTCTCTACTTACTATTACTACTCCTAAGGGTGTCTATTTAGAACAATTGGACTCTGGTTTCTCCTACGCTAGACATTCAAGTTTGATGATCAGTATGGGTTTCAAGTGCATCACCACACTTCTGTTTTTATTTCTCTCTCTCTCAAGCTTCTGCAGTCATGGAGTTGAAGCAACAAGAAGGAGCATTTCCATTGAAGAAGATGAGGCGTTGGAAAGACAACTCAAGATACTCAATAAGCCTCCAGTAAAGAGCATGAAGGTATATGTATAAATATTAAGTCCTCCAAACTCCTTCCCCACACACAGACACATCTAAAGAGAGACATCGACTTTGGTCAAGGTCTCTCTCTCTCTGTGTGCCTGTTCTAGGATGATCCTTGCTATAAGGCATTTCTTGCTACAAATGGTTGATGTCACCATTGAAGGGTTGCTCAGTTGATCTATACCTCATAAAGAAGAGGTCACGGGTTCAACTTTTCTTGTGGTGTATGTAATAGTCTATACCCCTGACATAAAGCTACTAATTCCCAAAAAAAATGGTCCATGCTATAGGCTAAGGGTAATATATTGTTGTTTAATTGGATAAGTGTACACACAACGGAGATTGTTTTTCTTTCTTTTTAATTTAAGAAGTAGTTGGAAGATAATTTTGCTCCTATTTTATGGGCTTGGCAAAACTTAGGTTTTATATTGGTGGATGTGCTTCCAACACGATGGTAACAACTTCTTATATAGAGAAAGTAAGATCCCCCTAATCACTTAGGCATATGAATCCCTAGTTATTATGATTTATTTGATGACGGCCAAAAACAAGTGGCATGGAGCTTCCTTTTGGTGGAATGAAGGATTATTTTATTTATTTATTATTTTTTTTTTCAATTTCATGTAGGTTGATAATTACATCTTGGATTGTGTTGACATCAACAAACAGCCTGCTTTTGAACATCCCTCACTTCGAAATCACAAGATTCAGGTATGCATGTTATTCTTCAAATTGTATATTTTTTTTTTGGTTTGTCAATCTCGGTTTCCAAGGCATTGTCCTAACTAATCCATTGTTCGACCCGGATCACACACTTGGCTGTGGTGGGTGAGTCTCTCAGCGGAGATTTTTTTGCATCCACAAGGTTTCGATACCGGAACCTTACTTAAGCGGAACCAAGCTGCTTACCACTTGGACCAACCCCGTTGGTATTGTATGTCTTTTTTAATTCATAAAGCAATATTCTGTCTTAGAACATAGTCGAACACACCAACACTCACATATGTCTATCTTGTTCTTATTCAAAATAAAACAATAGCTTGTCGATCTCTTGACAGAAATAGAGAGACTAGCGGCAGTTCTGATACTTGTAATGCCTATTCACTTGATTGACTTGATAGCTTTAGTGAATTTTCTCCAACATGGAATGGAACTAGGGAATTTATAACATTTTCATGTTCTTGTATCTGTGGTGGCTCTTTTGTTATGTAGATGAAACCAACTTTCCTTTTAGAAGAAGAGAAAGATGAAGCAACACGTTCAAAGCTTTGGTTTCCCACCGAAAGTTGCCCCTCAGGAACAGTACCCATCCGAAGGACACGAAAGGAAGATCTCATGAATGCTAAATCTATTCCAAAACCATACCCAAAGAAAATACACCCGCTTGATAATGAAGTCTCAGGTCAACATGTAAGTACTCTGCAAAAATTACTACTGAACTTGAAAGGTTGCAAAACATGAGTTTTCTTCCTTTTTTGCCCTTTTGTATCCATCTAACATCTTCCTCATGAGTTTTATTTGTTTACATAGCAAGCCATACTGGAGACAGTACTTCCTTACGGGAAGTATTATGGAGCCAAAGCTTACATCAGTGTAAATAACCTTACTAATGTTGCAAAAAATCAATATAGCATGTCTCAAATCTGGGTACAAAGTGGATCAGGTGATCAATTCAACAGCCTACAAGTTGGCTGGGCAGTAAGTCATTTCCTCTCTTCTCTTTCTCTGTGTGTGTGTGTGTGTATATGTGTGTGTGAACAAGAGATACAGACACACCCGAAATTAAACAGCTAGATTTCAAGGAACTCATCATCATCTGATTCATACTTCTCTCAGGTTCACCCACAACTGTATGGAGATACTGTGACCCGACTGACAACGTTTATGACAGTAAGTTCCAAAAGAAAAGTCATAGATATTAGGCCTTTTATGTTTACTGGATCAAAATCAAGTAATGACTGGTCTTTATCCTCCTTCTGCCCTAATCAATAGACTGATGGAGATGTTTCAACGCAAAAAACTGAATGCTTCAATCTGCTTTGCTTTGGTTTTATCCAAGTTCACCCTCAGATGCACCTCGGCATGGAACTTAAACCAGTATCTGTATATGGTGGTCAGCAATACATTGTCAATTATATGATTAGGCAGGTATGTTTCAACTTCTATTGAATCATCATCATCAGCATGATGTAGTTAAGAATGTTTCCTGTGGTCATTATCTAACTCAAGGGTGAATCTAATATATATAGAAGGCTTTCCCACAAGTAGAGTCCAAGGGGACAACTTTCCTGCATAATCTTACCTTAGCCTACATCTTTACTTTTGCTTACGAAATTTTTACCAGAATCATCTAATAACCTTATAGACTCTCTCACCTTGCCTTTCGTGACCTTTACCAAAGCCAATCCATTTCCGAAGGAAGCAGTTCACAAAATCTCTCTCTCTCTCTCTCTCTCTCTCTCTCTCACTTCTGCATTTGATATGCAGGACAAGTCGAGTGGTCACTGGTGGTTCATAGCTGCAAACAACATACAAGTTGGATATTGGCCGAAAGGGATTTTTAATAGTCAAATGCAAGATGGTGCTGATAATCTCAAGTATGGTGGACTTGTGATGGGCACCCCAAATGGAGCTTCACCACCGATGGGAAATGGACAATTTGCTAGTAATAAATATAAAAAGACAGCCTACTTTGCACGACTTCAGTATGTGGATGATTCCAGAGAACCTGTTGATCTTTTGGACACTTACACAATTACATTCGCAGATGCAACTCAGTGCTACACCATAAATTATTATGGATATCAAAGCTCTTATATGGGACATACCTTCTCCTTTGGGGGTCCTGGTGGTAGCAATTGTGGTAAATAATGTTAGTAGATCTCATAAATTGATATTCAGAACTACTGGAGATTGGATGGTTCAGTGTTCCATGTCCTTTTCCGAAAGATATAGACTATGCCCCAGGTGGAGATAAAGAAAGGAAAATAAAAGTCTGGGATTCTCTGGTTGCATCTATATTTTTCAAAAATCCTAAAAAAAATCCTCAAGTTTGTTATTACATATTTACCCTCTATGTGATCTCATTAGGATTAGACTCTTCGAAATTCAAAATGTCTAGAATAAAAGGTTAAAGTTGGTATTTCATACGATTTTTTCAAAATGGAAAATTTTGCTTCTTAATTTGAGCAAAGGACAAATGGACATTATACACCCAACCTTACTAGCTTGTTGACACCATTTGAAGTGAGGGGGTCAATAATAATTTCACAAAGAGCAAAGTTTGATCAATAACTAAACTATTATACGAATGAGCATCAGTAATTAACGTTTTCAAAAATTATGCTTTGTTTTTGGTAAATGTTGATCATCAATGTAGTTTCAATATTCAGTCACCTCCTAAGACTGACAATCTAGCGCTACTACTTAAACAATATTGGTGCTTAATCTTAGAACCGGAGTTAATCTGGGCTAGAGTCATTAAATGAATTTGGAACATTTCAGCTTCCAACTTCTCAAAATTAAAACCTTTTGTCACCAAAGAAATAGGAAGTGGGGCAAATACCCTCTTCTACTGGGACCCTTGGTTACCTTCATTGACAAATAATACCCTTCCTCAAACATCTTAGGGGAAAACTCATATCAAATGGGTTTCTCAAGTCATCTCTAATGGCACCTAGAATACTAATCGTTTATTATCTTTTCTTCCAACTCACTTTGTTTCTGAGATTGTGCAACACAAGATATCAACTGACAATGATACATGGCATTGCTCCCTGTTGCTCCATTTAAAATCTAACTTGTACTCCAGCTGGTTCGTTATAAGATCAAACCTAGTTCTTAGACCCAGGAAAACAAGGAAAGTGAGTGTGGGCCACCTCTAGGGACAGGAAGCCACCTCCAATGATTAAGTCAGATCTTGCTCAACATAAATCCTCACATGGAGGAGTAAATGTTCAGAAGTTAATGCTCCCAAAAGACAAAGAGAGATTGTCTTCTTGGATAATTGTAGGAGAGTAATGAATCAAAGTTAATGTTCTTCAGAAGATCTTACCCCATTTGTAAAGAGTGTTAGTATATATATTGCCCCCATACCTCTGAGGTGATGGAAACTCTTTGTGACCATTGGATGCTTAGATCCCAGATGGAGGGTGGCGATGGTTCGGGAAGTGTAACTTGATCAACAAACCAAGTTCCAATCTTCCCCAGGAAGCTTTTGTAGTTGTACATAATCCCACCAAATAAGGTGATTAGATTATCATTGACATAGATGTGATAGCAAGTCCAATCTTCGGCAGACAAAACGGTAGGGTGCAATACTTGAGTAAGCCATAGGCGAATGAGAAGCTTCTTGGCTTTCAATGAACATTTAATGAATCACAGTGCATTCAATGCTGAAATTAATGCAACGTTTGAGAGATGTGCACAAAGTCTTTTGGCAACGTTACTTTGTTTGAGAAGTAACTTGTCGGGTACCTATAGAGGGGTTAGCCGATAAGCCCCTCGAGATAGGTGGCTATCACTAGGAGGCGCTCTTTTCATAAACTTCTCTATTGAGAAGAGCCTCATAGAAAAGCGCCTCATGAGGCCAACGAATCAAGAGTTAATGAAACAAGACCGAACCAAAGCATTGATTTTGTTGGTTTACCTAGGCCCAGAGGTATGAGCCAAACATCCATAACACTCCCTTACTCGGAATTCCAAATTCTCCAAATGGAAAGCTACTATATGCCTTCTTTCTCATTCTCATCTTACTAGAGTTAAGTTGTCACACCCCACCCACAGGTCTCGGTTACCCGCTCGACAACCCGTGGGTGCGATTTGTCACAAGATCCACGGTCTTACCCATCAATAATAATAAATGCAAGTATAGATAAATCAAGAGCACGAGCAAGTTCAAATACTCCAATAAAAGAATGAAAGAAAGAATCAATTATCAAATAAATAATGAGTTCAGCAGAAGCAATCAAAATAAACTAAATGATTTTCTTTCCAGTTTCTTTCTCTAAGGCTAAAAATTGCTCTTCTAATTTAGCAAGCAAAGGGGTTCCTTAGTTCTTTTCTATTCAATCCTCAAAATGTCTGACAATCTGCCTCCTTCGGCCATCAATGGGTGCTATAAGCGCACTCTAAGCATCTGCAAGAGGCTTCATGCAAGCTATATCCATTCCCATTGACGGTGCCACATCTTCTTTATACAAGAGGGCTCGATCATACGAATTCTCTTCAATTTCCAAGGACGTGTAACCATCTGTACAATTAGTATAACATACAAAGAAATGAATGAGTTCTAATGAACTCAATAAAGATAACACATTTCTCATCCATATGTCAACACAATTAGCAATGCATATATGATATGAATGATATGCAATAGTATGAATGCTACTAAGATCTAACTATGCAAGTCTTTAGACAGTTGACATGCTTTAAGTTATAACACCAGCCCTCCTCTAGATAGGTCTAATCACTCTGATCCCTCACGGACTGGTTACCTCTATTGGATCCCGGGCAAATGGGTCAAGTCCTCATCAGGCATCCATGGCTGGGGATTAAGTCAACACTCTCTTACCATGACCATTGGCATGAGTACTGGCGCATGTGGGTTTCTAATCCAATGCAAGGTCATACTTGTAACACACTATATGAAGTCTAGATACTTCCCCTATGGCACCAACCAACTCGGTTCCGTATCCATCACAACCTAGGAATAAGAACCCTCACGGACTGGCTACCACTATTGGACTCCACTCCCTAATCCTATGGTCATCCACATATTATTGGGGCGGAAAGCTCTCATGACTCCTCACGACATGCGGGCCTCTCCTTGGACGTCCATGAGCCCAACCCTAACATATGCAATCCTACCATTGCATGAACAACAATGGACCACTTAGTCTCCCCACGGACTGGTTACCGCTGTAGGATGAAACAGAATCACGTCACCATTGTCATGGGTCATATATTCAGCTTCAATTCCCCTACCGAAAGGGTAATAGTATGTAAGGTACCTATTCATGAAATTCTAGACTCCCTAGGTTTGTCATCCAGTAGTCATGATAGTGTTGGAGGCATTAGTGAGCATGTATCCCATACCACAACCCTTTGATATCTCAAGCGAAGATACCCATTTGGATACCCTTTCTATCACAACTACGCTTCATCAATCAAGATCATATCATAACCATTCATCCAATATCATGAAGTAACGAAGTATATAAATATAACACAAAAAGCAAGTATATGACAATATTAAAGTGAATTAAACAACTACAAAAATGTACATGATTAATGAATAATATAGAAAACATCTAACTCATCATATACATGTCATTGCATATAAACAAGATCGATAGTGTGTCCTTACCTGTAATTAAGTAAAAGCTCAATAGAATGCAATCAAACCACAATTACAAAACCTTCAGTAGACTTAGAGAACACCTAAACACAGGGTTACAAAAAATACACAAGAGTCATGAGTCAAACCAAAGCAAACACAAATCACCCATGGTCACTGTGACCCTAGCCGGTCACTTGACCCAAGCGACCGCCCTAGTTACAAACACTTTCCAACTCCGAAAGTTTGACTTTTGATCATCCAATTTCAATCCGGTTTTGGGATGATCTTAATCCGAATTCCAAACTTAACAAGTCTATAACCAAGGAGCAAAACAAAAACCTAAAATTGATAGAGATCAAACACCCAATTCATCTCTCTT